>NW_016814978.1:40319-89481 GCF_001698545.2 Rhinopithecus bieti | reverse complement strand
AAAAAAAAAAAAAAAAAAAAAAAAAAAAAATCCAACAATCTATGTTAATGGAAATAATCTTTTAAAAAATACAGTAGGATAACACATTTCTACACTCCATGATTTCATCCCACTCCAAAAAGGTAATTACTTTTGATTTTTTTCTATTTTTTCTATTTAGTTATTCAAAAGTTATACATATTTGTTAACTCATTTATTTTTTGACTTATCAATAATATACTCTTTTCTGATCTCCATTATAAATTATTAGTATAGATTATCTGGTGTGACCCAAAGCCCCCAGATAAACAAAGATGCTCTTATCAGGCAGGATATTCCAAGGAATAAAAGGTTTCCTCCCAGGAGCTGAGGGCAAAGGGCCAAACTTTCCTTCAGGCCGGGTTAATCCTTTCTGCACAAAACTCATAATGTGACTAGGCAGGTTGCTCAACTCTTTAAAGAATGGTTGTTTATTTCCACCTGGGAGCAAACAGTACTATTGTATATACAGGAATAAAGAGGCATCATGACCATTTAGTCTCTGCTCCCCTTCCGGCTTTTACTTTCTTTAATTTTCTTCTGTGAGTGTCGGGTATATCTTGCAGGTTCCACCTGAGATTTCCTTTGGCACACACTGCACTGATTCTATTTCTGTTTAGTTTTCCTATCAATATGATGCTATATAACTTCAATATTTCAATGCTTCAACTTCCATACTTAGAGTACAGATAAGCATATCACCTTAATCTACTCCTCTAATGATCCGTCTTCCCTCTCTGCACTTTTATGAATATATTCCTTTTTGACCTTCTTTACCATCATTTTAATTGGATTTTGGTAGGATACAAGGTAAATACAACATATGAGATAAATACTCAGAGTTCACTTCACTGTGCCAATCTGTGAGCTCACACATAAATTTCAACTCACTAACTTTGGAAAAGATTTTTTAAAATAATCTGTACCAAAACATTCAATTGGTTGGAAGTACATTTCTGACTCTTTGGGAGGGGTGAATTGTTATATAAATGAAAGTCTATATGAAGTCATATCACAGAGTCCTACTAAAATCTTCCAGGTTCTGGTAAATCATCATGGTGGAAATGAGGTTTTTTAGCATATCGAAAATGGTTGCAAATTCGTTGACATGACTTGCTTTGAGAGATGGAAGTCTACGTCCTCTTTCCTTAAATCTTGGCATATTTTCACCACAAAATATGGTAGAATTATACTTTTTCTGGTTTCCTTGTCCAGGCCTTAATAGACTGTCCACTTCCCATCCTTCTCATGAAAATGTTTCCTCTGGGAAAGTAAACCACTATGCAAGGATTGCCCTAAGATTATCATGCTGTGAGGAAGCTCAAGCTAGCCATGGGGGGAGGCTGCATGGATAAAAGAAGAGAGATGGCCATTCAACTCCAGCTATTCCAGCCATCGTAGCCTACATGCAAGGCTGTCAGTGAAGAAGCCATCTTAGACATTTTATCTTAAGCAGATGCAACATGGAAAAAAAAAAACAAAAACAAAGAAACTGGTTGACGGTCAGAACTGAAGCCCCAGATACATGACCCTAGTTAAATTGCCCAAGCAACTTCCACTCATTTAAGTTATCCCAGCTGAGGTCCCAGTCACCATGGAGTAGAGACAAGCTACCTCTCTGTGTCACTCTCAATTTTCTGACCAACAAAATCGTGAGCATAATAAAATATTTACCTTTTTACTAGAAAAGTTTGGGGTGGTGTGTTATGCAGCAGTAGATAACTAGCACAGGTTTTAAAAGCCAGGATTTTTCTTTTTTGATAAGCACCTTGACTACGCTATTAGTGATATAAAGCTAAATATGTTTGTTTATCTTTTTTCCTGTGGGGAAAATAGTATTGGAGCTTGGCTCTAAGGAAGGCATTTTCTAAATGTAGGTCTTTATTCCCTTTTATCCACTGAAGCTTATTATATTTGTAGTCCAAGAGATAGTTTATTTTCTACGATTTATATTTAGTTTATCAATCAATGGATTAGGATATTACTTCATTTATAACATGTTAAATGATGCATACATGTAATATAATAGAAATGAAATGTGATAAACTATAGAAATATAAATACAAATTTGATTCAATATGTTCGCAGTTTCTTTTGCCCTCTGTCAGTCTGATTGCTTTTGCATAATCCATGTCTCTAATTATCCCTTCCCCTGCTTTGCATATAAATAGCTAATTAGATAGTGTCCCTGTCAGCTATGAAGTATATAATATCCAAAGACACACTCCTTTAGAAATTTAATTTGGGGTAACAGATTGTACTAACCCATTGAAAAACCTCAAGATTCATGTTTGGTGAATCATTTGATGTTTTAATTTGAAGTCAGAAATGTCACATGTGAATCAAAATATCAGTCCAAGTAATTTACTTATTTTGAAAATTCCACTTTTGCAAAGATTTTCATGTCTTCCTCTTGTTTCATATCAACTCAATGGGTGGCAACAAAACAATGAGAATGAAGGCTAAAATTTATTTTCTTTAAGGAAATATAATTTAAGAAAGTTAATGGGTGGGGGTGGGGAAAAGATTAACTATGTCCTACTTATCAGGTATAAGAACCAGCAGGTATAAGAACCAAGCTTTCACTAAATGCTGTTTGTTTACAGGCACAATTTCATCCAAGCATTATTGCTTTAAGAAATAGCTGCTGAGCATGATTGGTGTAATCTGTGCTAAGGGTACAGGACAATGTCAGACCATCAGTGAACTCTGTTCAGGAACACAACCATGGGAAAGCATCAAGAATTCTAAAACTAAAAATGCATACTCTATTACTTGGTTTTTCTGATGCTTATAACAGAGTACCTGAAACTGGGTAATTTACAAATAAAAGAAATTTATTTCTTACAATTAGGAAGCCCGAGAGGTTTCAAGTTCAGGACCCAACTTGAAGAGTCCTGAGGAGGTGCAGGATGTCACATGGTGAGGGGACTGAATGTGCTAATGTACTTGTTCAGGTATCTCTTCTTCTTATAAAGCCACCAGTTCCACTCACATGATAACCCGTTAATCCATTAACCCATCAATCTGTTCATCCATAATTGGATTAGTCCATTTATAACTGCTCTGACCTATGACTCAGTCACCTTTTAATAGACTTACTTTTCAATACTGCCATAGTAAGGGTTGTTTCCAACATGTGAAATTTGGGGGGCATATTCAAACCATAGCACACACTGCCTTTCCTTGAGGAAAGGACTAGAGTCAGTTTCTAAAAGTGCACAAGCTTGAAAACTAGCTAGATCTTGTTCATATCCAGGGATGCTATTTGCTGAAAATATCAGAAGCTTACTTTGGTTTATTTAAAAAAACAAAAGTTTGCAAATACCAGAAGCTTACTTCGATTTATTTAAAAATAAGAGGATTTCACTTTGGGAGGCTGAGGTGGGCAGATCACCTGAGGTTAGGAGTTTGAGACCAGCCTGGCCAGCATAGTGAAACCCTGTCTCCACTAAAAATACAAAATTAGCTAACTGTGGTGATGAGCACCTGTAATCCCAGCTACTTGGGAGGCTGAGGCAGGATAATTGCTTGAACCTGGGAGACGGAGGTTGCAGTAAGTAGAGGCTACAGTAAGCTGAGATTGCGCCATTGCACTCCAGTGTGGGCAACGAGCAAAACTCCATCTCCAAAAAACAACAACAACAAAAAGAGGGCCGGGCATGGTGGTTCACGCCTGTAATTCCAGCACTTTGGGAGACTGAGGCAGGCAGATTGCCAGAGCTCAAGAGTTCGCAACCAGCTTGGGCAACATGGTGAAACCCTGTCTCTACTAAAATACAAAACAACAACAACAAAAATTAGGCAGGCACAGCAGCATGCACGTGTAGTCCTGGCTACTCGTGAGGCTGAGGCAGGAGAATTGTTTGAACCAGGGAGGCAGAGGTTGCAGTGAGCCAAGATCGCGCCATTGCACTCCAGTCTGGGCGACAGAGTGAGACTCTGTCTCAAAAATAAATAAATAAATAAATAAATAAATAAATAAATAAAAATAAAGGATTTATGAGAAGAGTCTGTGGTAAGTATTCCTGCTAGAAGTTTAGTGAATGAATCTTAAGTAGAAACCAAGTGAGGCCATATGCAGCCAAACTCAAAAAATTTGCTCAAGAAACCACTATGAGAAACTGTCGCTCTTGCTTGCCCTCTATGAAGATTGACTACCCTGAACACTCATTGCTGATATGAACAGGAGACAGGGAAATATGGAGTAGAAAGGGGTGGTTCCGCAGCAAAGGCCCCACCCTCAACCCTGGATACCCATGGCCCTAAATGAAAACAGGCATTTCTGTTTTGACACCCAAAACGTTGCCTTTTGGCCTGCTGCACACTCTATCCTACCTCCATATAAATCCCAAACCCCAAGCTCCAGAAGAGACCAGCAGACCAGCGATGGTATAACAGTGTAGTGGAAAAAGAGAGAAGAGGAGGGACATCTGGATACTGAGGGGAGTTCAGCTGGGGACAGTTGAAAAACAGGCCACTGGGCAGCCCGATTCTAGGGGAAGACAACCTTCCCACTCCATTTCCTCCTCTTTATGTTGCTGAGAGCCACCTTCACCACTCAGTAAAACCTTGCACTCATCCTTCGAGCCCACGTATGATCCGATTCTTAAGGGATACTGGGCAAAAACTCAGGATACATAAGGCTATAACACTGCCCCCCTGCCCTTGCGATAAGGCAGAGGGTTCACTGAGTTGATTAACACACAAGTCATCTGTAGACAGCAAAGCTGAAAGAGCTTGGTAACACCGGGGTTGCAGACAACCACTCCTAGACGCTGCCATGGGGCTGGTGCCCCAAAGTGCTAGCCCTGGTTCCTGCATCTGTCCATCTGCGTGTTCCCCCTCCTGTAAGGGGTTTGGGCTTGCAGTGGCCGAATAGAAAGCCACTTCCCCTTTGCATGTCATGCAAGGGGGACCAAGGAACTCTCCCGTTTCATTGCCGCATTCTTAATTTGGTGGATGAATTCCATGTGACCCTGAGCATTTGCATCACTATTCCAATATTCAATGTGAGAGTGCTTAAACAGCTGCACTTAGATTACTTGATCAAATTTTAAGTACTAGGCAGGGAAGGAATATCTGTTCCTCCATCTTCAGACTCCCTAATACAAGTTAAGCATTCAGAGCCATTAGAAATCAACTTCTTCAACACAGCTCAAGCAGGAGTCCTGGTCATTAGAATTTAATGAAACTCATCCCCTACTTGGTTAAGAGCAAGCCCCAAAAACTGAGATCTCAGTCCCCTGCCACCTGTACCTTCCATGGATTGGGATTAAAAATAAAAAATATATATATATATATATACACACACACACACACACACACACACACACACACACACACACACACTGTCTTTTCCCATGGGTCCATGGGAATTCAGTTTCATCATCTTGGTAATGGAGAATGCCAAGCTCTGGGCAAATTTTGTTCATCCCATACAGGCACTGAGATTAACGTCTCATTCTCTTAGACAGTGAACCCAGCATTGATAAGGTCAGAGAGATCCAGAACCATCATTTGCCATCTCCCTACAGATTTAACCTCTTTAACACAATCTTCCTTGAGAAAACCAAAATCATCTCATTTCGCCCTTTCCTCCCTTACTGTCATTTTCTATCAGTTCTCACAACCTCAGATACTTCTCCTTTTCAAAATTCTAACCTATGTATAGTCTGAAAATTTCCTTTTCTTCTATCCTTCAGTCACTCTCAACTCCTGAATCCTTCTTCATTGGGACCAATGTTATTCGCTGTTCATCACCAGTGAAATCCTCTATGTCTTCAAACTCTTTCATGATTTTATTTTCCCTTTCTTGCTGTAACCTGAACCTGGATCTCTCTTGGGGTGTTGCATTCCCCAGCTTCTCTTAAGTTGTGGTTATTTACATCTCTATATCTTTTACCATTAAATACTTCCTTCCTATTTCCAGAACCTTCTTCCTTCCTCTTCCTTAAAATCTTTAGCTTAAAATCTCAAGCCCTTTAGACTATATCATCCATTATGTGTAATTAGTGGTGTAATTTACCTACCCTATCTACCCTCATTTCTCCACATTTTAGTTCCTTCTGAGCAGTTTGCCTATCTTATTTCTTATTGTCTTCAATATATCCATACATGATATTTGCAATTCTGATACCTGTCTGATACCTCTTTACTTGATCTCTTATTTTATGATCATCTTATCAACTGCTCTACTTAAATCACTACTCTGTGGTCACACTCTGGATTTGTTATTACCCATAATTGAAACCTGGACATAATTTCAATTTTGTTCACAACTTCACTTTTCAGCTCACTCCTCTATTACCTCAATTTCAACAATTCCACCACTCAAATGAGACCTCCCATCCATTCGTCTTACCACCTCTTCTCTGTTCTTCAATGTGCCACTGGATGTCCCTTTTTCCCTCCTTATCCAAATTCAATTCCATGGCCAATCATTTTATTTATTTCCTTGAATATATTCTTTACTCCATTGCTCTTCTTTCAATTTGGAGACTTACTTGACAAAATCACAACTCTGGTAAATCCAACCTTTTGCCAGTTTTGCATTTGTACCAATGCAAATAATTATGGTTGCATAGAAATATGAAATCATGTTGATACGTCTCATTTAAAATTTATGACTACAAGTGCCAGATAAGCTCTTAAAGTTGCTACACAAATCATAGAATATCTCCCTGGTTCATTCACTTTCTAGTTTCTTATATGTTCATTCACATTTTGTTCTTCCTTCTCAAACCTCTAACATAAGCTCCACCAGCCTTATCATCAGATGATTATCTTTTTTACTGAGGCGAGTAAAAAAAAAAAGAAAAAAGAAATAACTTCTATAGACTTCTACCATCATTATCTACCTACCTGTTGGCATCTATGCCCACATATCCATCCTTTTTACTTTTGAGTATGGATTAACTATTCACACACTTATCCAAAGTGAATTCCCTGAGTTGGGCAATGAATTTCATTTCCTCTTACCTGCTTAATAAATTCTTAAGGAATTTCTACTCCAGGAATGTTCCACTTTGTCTTTCCTGCATGATCAATTTTCCCCCTTGTACTGGATCATTTACTCCAGCCTACAAACATGCTGTTATTTCTTGCATTTAAATCAAACAAATAAAAAACACCTTTAAAAGTTACACCTCCCCCACTATACACACTGCCATTTTCAGAGATTGACATTGCAGCCAAACTCCTCAAAAGAGACCTCTCGGCTCCCAATTTCTTGTTAATCTCCCCTCACTACACATTAGCTGGTAAACTACTTGGAGAGTTTTAGCTCACCTACTAAACCAGAATGCTTTAAAGGTCATGAAGAACTTCCTTATGCTAAATCCAGTGATATATTCTTAGTATTTATTATATTTGATCTTGCTAAACATCTTTCTTACAGTTGATCGCATTTTCCTTCTTAAACCATTAGCTTCACTTGGCTTCTGAGACATCACCTCTGTTTTCTTTCCTCCTTACTGATTACTCTTTCTTGGCCTTGCTTTGTGAGTCTTTCTTATTTTCTCAACCTCTTAGATGTGTTAATGTTGTGGTAATTCAAGGCTCTCTCCCTAGCCCTCTTCTCTTCTTTATCTACACTCTCTTCCTTGAGTCTACCAGTTTCATGCCTTTAAGTTTCATTCTCATGTTCCAACCTAGCCCAGTCCAGCCCAGGCCTCTCTTCTGACTTCAAAAGTTTTAAATCCAACTCTTTATGTGACATATCTACTTGGATGTCTAATAATCATCTTTAACTACTGTTGATCTTTCCTGAAAATCCTCCTCTATCCATTGACTTGTCCTCTTCTGCTGATGGTAACTGTCCTTCCAGGTTCTCAGACCCAAATCCTTGAAGTTAATCTTAATTCTCTTCTCTCATAATCAAATCCATCAGGAATTTCTGTTGGCTTGGCCTTTAAAAAATAATGAGAAACTGATAGCTTCTGACTTCTTGCCCAGAAACACATTCTCATTAGAGTGCCATAGGTGCCTCTTAATACAGCAGCCAGAGTAATAGTTTTAAAACATGTCACATCTGTAATTCCTCTCCTGAAAAAGCTCAATCTGGCTGAGCATAAAAAACAAATACATATAATGGCTTCTAATTTCCCATAGTGTATACCTGGCACATCTATACTACTCCCTTAGTCACTTCTACTTAAGGCCATGGAACTGGATCTTTCCTGTGTCTGAATTGCTCTTCCCCTGGGATAGCAGCATCTCCTTCCCTCCTGTGTTTAAGTGTCCCCTCTCACTGAGGATTGACAGCTCAATGTAAAATTTCACCCATCCTCCCTCCCACCCCCACTTCCATCCCTATCCTGAAACTTCTAATCCATTTTTTCTCCCTGGATTCTGTCACCTTTTAACATAATGTTAATTAATGTACTATATTTGTAATTTACCATCTTTTCCTTTGATATAATGCAAGCCTCTAAGGGCAAAGATTTCTATCCTTTCCTTTTATTTTTTACATAATCAATAGTCAATAAATGTGGTTGAATAAATGAATAACAGTCCAAATCTATTCTGAATTTTTTACCAGAAAATTTTATGGTCATCTGAGTAACTTTGGCTAGATAATTAATCCATAATTTAGTTTTTAATATTTTAAAATATGGCTTTAACTCTATTTCCTCCAATAGATAACTATCACATCCACATTTATGGAATAATTTAGCTTTCTAAACCAAATGCCAAATTCATCACATCGTTATGTGAATAAATGTGATAGATCTTTTTCAGGATTCTATTTTTTTCTTTATTTATCAACTAGTATACCTTACATGGACTGTAGTAGTAATAACTGTGGTGTCAGATTATTTGTCCTGTCTGGTAGGTCAAATGTCTGCTTGTTGTGTAATTGACAATTCTTGCACATTTAATATTTTAGCCAAACTTTAAGTCAGCTTAAAGAGTTTCTTAAAAACCACATTGGACTTTTCTTTGAAATTGAATTATTTACATTCATAGATTTTGGAGAAATCATCATTCATTTTCATTAATTCACTCAGCATATCATTTTGATTGATGTCTATATGCCAGAATTGATTTACATATATGAAAGCTACATATAGAATTTAAAATTTTCTAAAAGTCAATTTAAAAAAGCAGGTAAAATTAATTTTAACAGTATCTTATTTTACTAAATATGATTAAAATATTAATCATTTCAACACATAATCAATATAAAAACTAATGTCACAAGGCACTGAAGTAGACAGTGGGGTGTGACGGTTGAAGAAAATAGACAGAATATTGTCTTTCTGTACCTCATGCCTTGTTTATGGTACCGAAATTTCAGATTCTCAGCATTGTAATATGTCTCCTTATTTATGCAATTCTTTTAAGCTCTATAAAATTAATAAATTCTCAAATACCTCTAGCACATTTCTTTATGCCTAGAGTTCTGTCTTTGTTGTCTTTAACAGTTGATGTAACAATAGGTGTTGTTAATTTTTTAAAATTTATTTTCTACTTGATTATTGCAATATAAAATGAATAAAATAAATATAACGCAATCACCTTATTACATTCCTTATATTTTATTCGCTGTTTAGCTATTTGGAAATTCATAGAAAAAAAATCATATCACTTACAAGTGTGAGATAAATCTTTTCCCTGCTAATATTTTTTATAGTGGTTTGGTTGAAAATGTTACAAAATCTTTTGATGTTTGTTGTAGAATTCTGATAGGTATCTTTTATTAAGATGAGAAATTTTGTATCTCTTTGTAGACTGATAACTTTTATAAAAGACAGAAAACACATATCTAAGAAGTAACATTTTAAAAGCTAATTTTAAAGCTAAACTCCATGCTTATGACTGTGAGTGTTCTACTTGTGGCTTCAACTGTAGGATGTTGAGGCTGGAAATTTCCCATTTTGCTGCAGAATCTTCAAGTGCCAATATGCTGTTTCCCCCACCCCCCAGGGATTATTCAACCGGGGAGAGAGAAAAGCAATAATTGATCAGCATCTTGGGGTATAAATGCCCAGCTGCTGGCATTCTGTGTGTCTTAAGGAATTAAGATCTAACACTTTTACTTAAATCTCTGGTTTTCAGATTTTCTCAGACTCTTGAGTGTTTGTTCAGTTTCTCCTGAAGAAACACCTTTGATCTTGTACCTAAAAAGAGAGCCAGGGTAGTAGCTTGCTGAGGTGAGGAGGGTTAGCCTGTGTTGCATACTGACTTTTAAGTGAATCCTCCTGATTTCAGCCTGTCATCTAATTTCAGCCTTCTCCTATATCAAATTTCTGAATTCTAAATTAGAAGATTTTGCCAGGCTACTATGATAAATTCTTTTCTTTCCATATTCTGTACTGGATGCTCTGCAGTGGGGGTCCCCAACGCCCTATCCATGGCCTGTTATGAACTGGACTGCACAGCAGGAGGTGAGTGGCTGGCAAGTGAGCAAAGCTTTATTTCTATTTACAGCCACTGCCTATCACTCATATTACCACCTGAGCTTTGGCTCCTGTCAGATCCACGGTGGTATTACATTCTCATAGGAGCATGAGCCCTATTGTGAACTGCACATGCAAGGGATCTAGGTTATACGCTCCTTATGAGAATCTAATGCCTGATGATCTGTCACTGTTTCTCATTACCCCCAGATGGGACTGTCTAGTTACAGGGTGGCAGGGAAAAGAGTTCAGGGCTCCGACTGATTTTACATTATGGTGAGTTGTATAATTATTTCATTATATATTATAGTGTAATAATAGAAATAAAGCACATAAATGTAATATGCTTGAATCATCCTGAAACCATCTGCCTCCATCCCTCCAGTCCATGGAAAAATTGTCTTCCATGAAACTGGCCCCTGGTGCCAAAAAAGGTTGGAACCATGGCTCTGCAGCCTATGGCTTCCTCTGCCATTATAAATCAGTTCCTGTTTCTCTACTTGCTTTTAGTCGTTAAAATCTTCAAAACTACAAAAATGTAGATATCCTTTTCCCCATTTCTTGTGCACTGATGCCTTTGTATCTATTCGTCATAATTCTAGTGAGGTCTCCAGAGAAATGGAGAAATGAGTGATAAAACATGTTGACTCAATCTGCTATTTAAAACTAAAGTTGTTTCCATTTTATGAACTTCATAAATGAGTTATCCATATAGTTTAGAGTTAATTATGTATTACTATTTATATGTTCTTCTGCATTTTCTTTTCTTGGATTCAGATTTTTGTTTTGCTGGAGAGCATACTTTAATAATTAATCAAGGGAAAGGAATAAGTTTTCAGCTGCCTGATTCTTTGAATTTCTGAAAATGTATTTCTTTTGCATTCATATTTGACCATAATTTAGATAAGTCTAAAATATTTTCCATAAGCCCTTTATAGGCATGATTTAATGTTTTCTCTAATACCGGAAATTTGTATTAATTCTCTCACTCTGTTAGTTTATGGAATTTTTCATTTGTTCCTGGGCATTAACAAATTTCATCACAATGTCTGTAGGTGTTTCTTTTTTCAATTATAATTTTAGTACTCACTGGCCCTTTTCACATAAAGAGTCAAGACGGTTCAGATTAGTAATTTTAAAAATTATTTTTCCTGTTATTTCTTTGGTGGGAAATAAATATTCATTGACTTCTTACATCTATTCTTCACATCTCTTAACTTTATATATAATATCTATCTATATGTAATTTTCTAATACATATATACATATATACACATACATATATACAAAATTACATATACATATACACATATTTATCTATGCCTATGTATTAATATATAGATTATATATGTATATGTACATATACATATATACATTAAAATATAACTAATGTGTAGGTATATAATTAAAGTAGATCTATTTGTATATGTATATGTGTAATTTTTTCTGAGTTTTTCTTTTGCCTGTGTTTTGAGGAAATTCTCTGTCTTAATCTCCTGGTTCATTTACTTAATTTTCAGCCACAGTCGTTCTACCATTTGGCCTTGAGTCAAGTTTCCACCTGCCTGCTCCCTTTTTTCCCATCTACCCATATGACTTATCTGCTGCTTCAGAACAAATTGCTCCAAAACCTGATGTCTTAAAAAAGAAAACACTTATCTCATAGTTTCTGTGTTTCTGGAATACAGGCATGGCTTAACTTGCTTCCTGTGCCCTAAATTCTCCCACAAGGCTGCAATCAAAATGTGGCCAGCGCTGAAGTCTCATTTAAAGACCCAGTTGAGGGAGTGCCTTTCAAGCTCACGCGTGTGATTGTTAGCAAGATTCAGTTTTTCATGGGCTGTTGGAGAGAGATCCTCAGTTTTTCACTAACTATTGGCTGGAGGACTCCATCAGCTTTTTGCGAAGTGGGCTTCTTCATAGGGCAACTCACAACATGGGAGCTGACTTCCCTCATAGTAAGCAAGTAAGACAGCAAAAGAAGCAGCACACGCTGCAAACTGCAGTCACTTTGTAAGCTAGCCTTGCAAGTGTTATCTGTCATGTTTGCCATATCCATTTATTAGAATTGCTAAATCCAAACAATACTCAAAGGTAAGAAATTACAGAAAGGCATAAATGCCAGGAAGGGGGAATCATGGGGAGACATCTTAATGGTTCCCCACCATACACCGCCTCCCCATTATGTTCATTTTAATAGCAAAAGATTCTGATTGGTTTCTGAATAGTGATCAGTTAATTTTTAATAAATGTGAAATCATTCTGAAATTCTCAGAGGGTGCTATTTATAATTAATTTGAGCACTTCTTCTGATTCTTGCAATAACTGTTTTGTTCAGTGGTCGGTTCTGATAGTTTAATATGACTGCTTAGTGATTATGGCATAGTTTTTCACATTTATAACTAAAAGACTAGTTTGATTGGTATTGTATGTACCCAACAAGAGAAAAATCTATATTGTGCTGGTAGAGAATACAAATACTGATTTTAAGATTCTGCTAGTATGGTCATGCAGAGAAGGGCTGGACAAAGATGGAGCCTGGCTGGTCCACACAGCGTCTGTCTCCTGAGTGCACTCGAAAAGTTATTTGAGAAACTCCTCTTTTTCTTTCTAGAATCAAAGCTCATGCTGGGTGTTTTCTGCCTTTAAATGGAGAAGACTATTTGAGATTTAACCTGAGGGCATCTTCTCACAGAGGAGCCTCCTGCAGCTGTTCCTGTGGTCTTTAATTAATTACATGGTACCTGCCCGATGGCGCACTGAATTTTTTCAACCTGACTGGCTTTGATTTGAGGTTAGGCCATGGCTTTTTCAGGAAAAACTTCCTTCTTTAGTTTCTCTCTCTTTCCTATAGAGATTCTCAGACTGCTCTGTCTATTGAGTTTTCTGGTGAAGTCAATATATTTTCTTTGTGATCTAGAATTTCTTTAACTCTTGGTCTCTTAGTGAAACAATTCTGGTTTTTCAGTGACCAAAATGGTGTTAATTCCCGTTTGCTTTACTAAACTTTAGCCAGGCTTCTTCCTGACTCTAGATCCCTTATGACCCTTTTCTTAGAGCATCTACTTTAGAAAACTTAAAATTGCATTTTTTTTCTCTGCTTAGTTAAGATATAAATTTTCCTTGAGCCTCTAGCTACTCTTAAAACCCAGGAATGTCTTGCTCAAGGCCCTAAAGGCCACTTCCTAGAAACATAATCATGGAAGGAAGGAAATAGTGCTCCCATCTCCCAATCTCTGTGAGAAGGTAGGAGCCTAATTTCCATAATTAGTTAGCAAACACTGAAGTCCTAATCACACTCACCAGCCTCTTGGATGTCTTGGAGTACCCTTTCCACAAGTTTATCACAGCATTTAAAAACTCCTATTTTTTATTTAAGCACAGTTGAATTCAGTCTGTCTCTCCTATGGTAATAGTCTTAAATAAAATCTTCCTTCCCCGTTTAACTCCATCCTGTGTAATTTTTCTTTGACATCAGAGCTGCTATAAATTTATACCTATTTTTGGAATTTGTTCTATCATTTCAATGAAATGTTGCACAAGCCAGAGGTAAGTGTGCTTAGTGAGACTTCTGGAATTGGCAGTGCTGATTCAATTATTATATTTTCAAAATTCATTTGTCACTGATTAATAAATTGCTAATGTTTCCATTTTATATAGTTCCTAGATTCTCTCAGTGTTCTTCTTTAATTACAGTACTTTATTTTTTTCAGAACAAGTTCAGAGTAATATATTATTTTTATAATAAGGTATATATTTTGTAAAATATTTTTCAGTTTAACTTCAGAATTTAGAAAATCAACTCATAAAATTTAGGATATCTAAAATTACATGTTACATCATATACTTCTCTGTGAGTCTAAACTTTCTATCAAAGATAATTGAATATAACACAGATAACGATTATAGACGTGTGGCAACTTCTGCTTTAAATTTTATCATAATACTCCAGGTCTTTATGCCAATTTGCAATAGGTTCCTCTGAATTTAGTGGTGTCAGGTCTATTTTCAGTTTGGTAATATTATACATTTGGCTTATCCCCTCTAGCCCATATCTTGTATGAGCTCAAATATTCTTGCCTAAATATTTTCTGATTCCCGTGGATTTCTCATGAGAACTTTAGTTCTGGCTTTCAGCTTATTTGCATTTTACTCCCCAAAGGATGCTCTTCCTCAACTATCCACTAACCCAGACATAGAAATCACTTTCTCTTGGTTATCTCTCGACCCCCACACCCACAAACCACATGCACCTGATATTCCTGTGTATAGGAAGCATCCTTAAGGAGTTTTGGTTTTACATTAAAGCAAAACAAATAATCTAAACCTTATTGTTAGACATTTATTTCCATAAAAGTCTACAGACTTCTCAAAAGCAAGAATATTTCATAAGATATCTGTTTATTATATACTCCAAGTTTCTCTTAGTGTGCTTCTCTCTGCTCTGTCTCTTAAGGTTCTTCATATAATTTTTGTTTTTCTAGGTTTTGCATTCCTTCTAGTTGGGGTCCTCTTCAACCTCTTTTCCAAAGAAATTTAGCTCTCTTCATTGTGCAGTTCTAAAACCAATTTTATATAGCCAAGACTCTATTGGCTCAAAGTCTTACTCTTCAGTTGGTACAAACTGATTAAAATGTTGTTGTTTTTTTTTAATTCTGATTTTCAGTTCTGTTGAAAATTAGTAGCTATGATCAGTTTGACTTATAAATGTTATTTTGCTATGTTACAATTGAAATTGTCTAAACATTCTTATAATGTCATTTTTAAAATGCCTATAACTAAGGGCTAGAGAATATTTCAGCTTTACTTTTCCTGCTAATTATTATGTTGCTGAATATGGTATGTTGTCATAGGATCAGTGGAACAGAATAGTTTCCTAAATCTCCTTTATTTAATTATGAACTTTCTTTGTTTTTACATGGATATGTCTACTTTGCTTGGCCAACTTATTTCCATGTGTTTTTCAAATGAAAACCTATATTCAATATATTTAGAAATGATTTCTGTTGTCTTAACTAAAGGGTAAGGAAATCAGTACTTAAAAATACAAAAGAGTCTGTATCATTTGAAAAGCAAAAGACTAAAATTAATGAAGCATTTATTCTTAGGGACCCAGGAGGACAAATACAACAAAATAATTATAAGGAAAGGAAAAGATAAAGATAAAAACCAGTAGTTATAAAACAGAGAAAATATTCAGAAGTAGAAACAAAGTTACCTAGGGAAACAGAAGCAAGTGGAGATAAAACCTGAAACTAGTAAAAGAGAAAAAAGACAATACAATAGATTAATAGATAAATCTCTGAACTAGTTCTTATGAAAAATATAATTAATACATGATGAATTATTTAATCAAGATAAAATATTGGAGGGAGTGGAGAAAATACAGAAGCACAAAATGAGAAATAGAATCTAACTACAGATTGTAAAATGTAATTTTGTTCAATTTATCCAAATTAATTGAAAACCTGCATGAAATGGATGATTTTCTAGAAAGAGTATAAATTATTTTATACTTCTGGAATTTGGAAAATTTTTCTCAGCAAGAAATAAACCTCAAAAGATGAAAAAATAAATGTTGATATACTTATCTATTTACAAGTTTTTTGGCAATAGGAAAATAAGATAAAGAAATTTGAAAGACTAATGACCAATTGAAGTAAAATCCTTGCTGACAATAGCAAAACAAAACAAACAAAAAAGCTACTTTCTTTAATAAATGAAAACTCATATAATCAATGAGAAAAGAATATCAATCTAATAGAAAAATGGACAAGCAACACAAACTAGTAGTACACAGTACACACAGAATAAATGGTTAGCAAAAGTAAAGTCAATGTTATTATTAAATAAATACATGCCATCCATTTTTTTATCTATCAGATTGACAAAAAATTACTTGACAAATTACATTGGGAGATAGTTTGGGAAACAAACTTGAGTGAAATGTGCATGTAAATTCTCATTCTTCATTACAATTTGCACTATTTACCAAAATTGAAAAAACACATAGCCTTCAACCTAAGCAATGCTACTTCCAGTGAGCTAACTGATCTTCAAAGATACTGACACATTTGACCACAATTACATGTTCTAAGTAGTTCATGGTAGCATAATAGCAGAAGTCTAGTTACGGAGTTGGTTAAATAAAGAATGATGTCTTCACAGAAGGGAGCAATGTACAGTGATTTATGGAAAATGCAAATTGGTTTGTCTAATTCTCCTACATTTGGTGAAAAATACATCTACAAAAACATATATGGTTATATAAACATAATATTTCTGGAAGGACACAGAAAATTGGCAATACTAGCTACCTCTACAGAGAGAGTTTGAGGGGACTCAATGGAGGAAACAAGATTGAGTTTTACTAGCATCCCTTTGGTTCTAAATGTTTTCTATTTGCATATGTTGTTTTTACATAACGATCAATTAATATGACAAAACCAAAATGAATGAGATAATGTGAAATGTACAAGCATATTTTACAATGAAATCCTGTGAAATGTTTAACACTATTGACTCAATGTTCCTTAAAACATTAGCTAGGAATTTGTTTTTCAGCACTTATTCCTGTATCTACCAGCTCTATCAATAGAACTCCAGTTAAACTCCTATTAAGCTAATTTAGAGAGACAAATAGCTTGAGTGTTTTAAAAGAGAAATTCTATCATTGGTCATTTACTTTTATTACTTAGGGTTATTTTACTTGAGTCATTTATTATTCCTGGGCAATGCACTAGGACGGATAAGTCATTCTATTTTAAATCACATTCAATTCATGTGGTCATGTTTGTTAACATAAATGAAATTTTACATCTGTTAGAATCTAACAAGGATAAAATTTATGAAAATATTTTAGTTCACATAAAACTTTCTAAAGAGGGACATTTGGGGCTTGAATACTTGCCTTTACCGATTTGAGTACAAATGATGGTTATATGCCTGTGCCAGGTTTAATAATTTCAATATATATGGGTTCTAAGTACACTCTGAATTGGTCTTATGCAAAATTGTGAAGTATGGAGTTTGTCCTCATCACATTCGTATTTGAGTTTCACATTGTCACTTATGCATTTAGTGAATCTTATCAAACTGCCCTATTCTTCCAAATTCTATCCCCCCATGAAACCAAACTATGAGAAAATTGTTCATTTTTATCTTATTCTAGTAATAAGATCTAACATTTATTGAACACTTTAATACATGCCAAGGATTGCACTAGGCACTTTATCCACATAACTTTATTTAATGGCAACAAATTTTTCACTGCTGAGGGGAGTATAGATTGGTATGGTCATTTTGGCAGCCTTATATTAAAATAAAAATGTTTCGTTTATGTTGCATCAATTCTTTTCTTTGTTTTAACTCTAGAAAAAAATGCTTACATTTGCATATTAAGACATCTTCAAGGAAGTTCATTTCAATATTGTTTGCTATAGTTACAAAGCAGAATAGGTTCTTTTTAATTTGAATGTCCACAGGAAGCAATGTGGGGATGAAAATATTATAGGACAGCTTAAAAAATCATATTACCCTATAAGTACTAACCTGAATATAATTCCAGAAAATACGATGAATGAAAAAACAAGTAAAAGAACATTATATAGAGTATAATAGTATCTGTCTATCTATCTAAACACATGTAAGACAAAATGATCTCTAAAATTAGTTATAATTGCATAGGAAGAGTTCTGAAATAATATATAAGTAATATATTTTTAAAAATCAATAAAACTCAGATTATAATTAGTACTGGGGATGGTGATTACAGGGAATTTTTATCTATGATGCCTAATTGTTATAAAGATAATATATTTACATATTTTAAGTTAAAAAAATTATTTGAGAGCTGCTCTCCCTGACTTGTGAAAGAGTCATAAAAGAAAGACTATTTTCTTTCAAATATTATTGCTGAAGATACAGAATTTCCCCCTTTTGTCTTTGTTGCTTGAGACATTACTGGTAAATTTAATGCACAGTTACATTTTATTTGCAGAAGAAGTGGCCCAGGGTAAAGAGGAAGGAGCAACTCTAAAGCTAGTTTCTTTTTTGCCTCTGGGATTATTTAATCTAGATAGCAAAACCGACAATAAGATATGTTTATTATTCATTTTACAGATCAATCAACTGAAGTCATATAATTTGCCCAAGATTCCATTGCTTATTAGTGTGAATACATAGCAATAAAACATGGGTGTAGAATAAAGCTTCTAGCCTGTGGATCATGCTTATTCTTCAACAGAATTCAAGGAAATTAGACAAGCCTGCTACTTTTCTCTCTTCCTCAACTATTCTGCTGTTTATTGACCAAAGTGACTATTTGGGGCGCACACACATACACACACACACACACACACACACATGAATTTGTGGAATTCTCTTCCTTTGAGTGTAAATGGGACCTATGACTTGCTTCTGGTCAATAGAATGTCCCAAAGGTGAGGGGATGTCACTCCTATGGCCACATTACCTAATATAAGAATCCATCGTGCTAGCAGGCTCAATGTAGAGATCCTTCTTTGTGGCCCGATGAGGCGAGCCATGTTGAAAAAGTCTATGTGACAAGAAACTGCAGATGGCATCCAGGAACCAGCGACAGCCTCTGGCCAAAAGCCAACAAAGAAAAACCAAAAACCAAAAAACAAACAAACAAACAAAAAAACCTGTAAACTCTTAATCCTATGACTGTAAGAAAATACATTCTACTAACTGAGTGAGCTTGGAAGCATATTTTTCCCCAAATATGAATGTAGCCCAGCCAACACATTTTTGGCAGCCTTGGGAGACCCTAAGCAGAGAATCCAGCTAAGCCTGGTGTCCAGAAACTGTGATATAATAAGTGTGTATTGTTTTAAGCCAGCGAATTTGTGGTAATTTATTACATGGCAATAGAGAGCTAATACAATCAACCAACCATAGATTACCACAAATGAGATTCAAATCTCCCAGAATTAGACTTAGCAATTTGAAAGGGTAGCCTGAGGCAGAAACTGGCTCACTGGATAGCAAAGGGTGTCAGTAGAGCTGCCCCTAAGAGGATAACAAGTGAGGAAAGAGGATTTTGCCTAAAGATTGCTGATGATGAACTTTGCTCACCTCACAATTTTACCCAAGGCCCTGTAGTGAATACTGATTGGATGTCTTGATTCCAGTTTTGAATAGAAATAAAAGCCTCCAGGAAAGGAAGTGTTTTTGTATGTTTTTTTTTTTTTTTTCTGTGTAAGTATTAAACCTCTCCACCAGTTCAAGTCATATAAGTAAGGATCAACAGCTGAAGGTTATAGACACATTTGCTTTTGAACTTGTTATCAAGATGTTACAAATCAGAGGTAAGTTATAATCACTAAGAGACACCATGGCCCATCGGTCAAAAACTTTAATTATTTTCTGGTATCACACTGACCCTGATCATTTTATTCCATCCCTCCTAAGATGATGTCTCTGCTCTAGCATAATTATTCTGCAACTGTGGATTTTCAGAACTGCTTCACTGAATCTCTTTCTCAGTCATGACAGGGAAATTATACTTCTCTTAAGCAGTCTCCTCTTTCATTACACAGTGCAATGCTACTGGCAAAGTTTTCCAGATCCTATTAAATGTCAGATAATCAACTTTCTCATCGTATCAAGGATCTCAAAGTTTAAGCCTTCCGCTTTCAAGGTTCTACTTGTCTGCCCTATTCCTTCAATTTTTCAGAAACACAGAAATAATTACTCATGGATCTGGTATAAGAGAGGTTTATGTATCACTTGTACTTAGTAAATACATGAAGTGGAAAATGAATAAGTCTTGCCTGTAAAAGTCTTCATCTGTCAGCCTAATGTAGTGTAAGGTAGAAGGAACATGGA
This sequence comes from Rhinopithecus bieti, assembly GCF_001698545.2. Taxonomy (NCBI): domain Eukaryota; kingdom Metazoa; phylum Chordata; class Mammalia; order Primates; family Cercopithecidae; genus Rhinopithecus; species Rhinopithecus bieti. The sequence continues at coordinate 69,208 of NW_016814978.1, read as the reverse complement.
ATTTGGAATAAGTTAGACCAGGAATTGAACTTGGTTCTGCCACTTGCTTTCTGTGTCTGTTCTCCTTCAGCATCAGTTTCCTTATTTGTAAATAATGATGACAATATCTACCTCAGATATTGTGCTTGAAGACTGGTGAAGGCAAGAACATTAACATTGCAGTTGACTAGCCTTAATTCAAAAGAAGCCTAGGGGTCAAACAGAATTGGATTAAATGGCATTGAAGGGCAGATGCTTGTTAAATCTCTATCTTTTGGCTTTCTGAATCCTAAATTAGAATTTACATAAATAGTTACTTTTACTGAAGCCTTAATAGTCACCGTCCCCTCTGGCTTCTATCTAAAATCTTTTTGTGACCCGGAATAACTTCCTCCAAGTACTGCATTTTTATTTATCTCAAAGAGGAGGCCTGAAAGTATTTCCTGTTGGGCTGGAGCTCATCAGTCTGATAAAAAAAAATCCAAAGGATAAAAAGTGCCTATTTATTTTGTCTTCTATATAAATCTGCGCAACTTCAAATTTTTGATGTAAATGTTCTAGATGATGGGAGAACTCAAAGACTTGAAATATTATAATGGTGAGGAGTGATAAATCTGGAATCACTTGAGATTATAATTTAGTTGAAGCTGTTTTCAATCATGGAATGGAATGTCAAGAAAAAAAAAAAGAAAGGAAAAAATAAAACCTGGGAAGGCAAATGTGACAAATGCTCCTCCTGTCTCTTGTTGAAGGTTCTAGTTGTTCCACATAGAATGTGGAATGTTATAATGATTGGGATGCAGAAGCATGCATAGAATCAAGAAGACAGTAGATTAAATGTGTAAGGGCTGATTTACAAAATCTCTGTCAATTATGCTTCTCGTGCTCCCAGATCTATTATTCACCCTTCCCTGTCCTTTCTGGGCACTACATGCTAATCTGTAAGCACTGTGTCACCTGTTCTCTCAAATACGGTGCTTAATAAATACTAAACTTTTCCTTTCTTTGGTCTAGTTTTTCCACTGTTTGGGAATAGTATAATTTTTCCAAAATGTCAGTAATCTCATGAGATAAGAGTCTTAAAACTTAAAATGACAACCCAAAATGTGTTCATAACTCAAATGTATTCACTAGCTTCCACATCTATGGTGTCACACACATATTTCAGGTTGAGCAAATGCTTATTTTGTGAATGAATAAATAGCCTGTCATTTGAGCTTTAATGGGCTCTACTGTGTTTTAATGAGAGGAGGATCCAGCGCTGGTTGCAGCCTATGTCTAGAAAAACGTTAACAGGATGTAACTGACCATATCTGTAGCCATATGGCAAAGCAAAACATTTTCACATGAAAGCTTGCCAAGATGTGAATTGCCTTGCTACCATGTGAAGCTACATTCTAGCTAAAAAAAAGACTTTATATCTTTCAGGTACATCAGTTAAATTATATTCATGATTCTTCTGATAATGAGAGATGATACTTTTACACAAATATAGATGGTGACTCAGACAAGCACATTTATACATACATTCATGGACCTATAAATGCAATCAAATAAAGGCTAGAGAGAAACTGTCACAGTGAATCTTGGTGTTTAAGACATCATTTCAACTGTGTTGACTGAGACTTGAGCAAAAAGAGAGAAAGACAAAGAGGACTTAATTACATAACACTGAGTAGTTGATAAAAATTGTCTCGTATGGCCAGGTGTTTTCAAATATGTGTGACTTAACTCCCACAACAATCCTTAAAAATAAGCATTATTTTTTTCATTTCCAGATAAAGTTCAGAGTTGTTAAATGATTTGGCCAAGGGCACATAGCATATAGAAGAATTAGTATCTGACTTGGTGCCCATGACTTTAAACACAACATTCGTTTGTTTTCAGAGCATTAAATAACCATGTATCTACAGCCACACTACTCAAACTAGGTTTGGAGGTTGTTCATTATCCTCCCTGTTCTGATAATACCTTTGAAAATCAGTATTTGAGTTCACTCCTGCTGCTATAGCAAAATATTACAAACTGGCCAATTTATAAATAATAGAAACTTATTTCTTATAGTTCTGGAGGTTGGGAAGTCCAAACAAGATCATGGTGCTAGGAGATTCAGTATCTGGTGACAGACTATCTCATCCTAATGGCATCTCCTCACAATGTCCTCACATGGCAGAAGGCAAGAGGGCAAAAGGGGAGAACAAGGAATGAACTATCTTCCTCAAGCCCTTTTATAAGAGTACTAATATGATCAATGAGGGCAGAGCCTAGTCATGGCCTAATCATCTCCCAAGGACCCCACCTCTTAATACCATCACCTTGAGGGGGTGGGTTTCAACATACAAATTTTGAAGGAATGCATACATTTGAGCCATAGCAGACAGTAATTAATCTATCTCATGGAGTCCTCATAATTCCTATAGTCTGGGAGGAAATTAATATAAGTCTGATGGGAATGAGTAGGTTGAGAAAAACTGCCCAGTGGGGCAACAGGATGAAACCAGTCTGTCTGCAACACAATTATTCAACTTTATCACCAAAGATAATAGAAAGGGAAAAAGGACCTAGGTTCAAATTCTGGCTTATTGTCAGTTCTTCTGATCCAGAGTGAGACTCCCCATGCCCCAGAACATGTATATAATATAGAACATTACATATAGAAAATATTTAAATATCGTATTATATTATATATTAATATGATATTATATTATATTGTTCAACTGCAAAGCACGGAATCTATGAAAGTAAAACTATATAAATGTAACTTAAAGAGAAAAAATGAGTTCCATAATTGAGATTTGGTGGTAACACACTCATGTGTTGGGGATTAATCAGCCATGGAATATGGAGAAAAGAGGGTCAAAGGATGTGAATTAGATACCTATTTACGTACTCAGGTTCCCTCAACTGTATCCACCCTCCAGAGCCATGGACACCACCAGGGACTGACAAGTCACTTGACTAGAGTCGCTAACCAGGCCCTCCTTTGTGCCTCTACTGCACAGCTGTGGTGAGCAGCTTCAGCCTGAGGCTTCTGGCTTTTCCTGCTATTTCCACATTTAAATGAAGCCCACTCTACAGAGTGTGAGATCTAGCATCTCAAATGACTTCCGAAGTTTCCAGATGATAGAACCCAGTAGTGTGGGAGATTCCTTGTGGTAAGAGCATTGATCAATGGGAAACAGACAGTGGGAGGGAACCAGGCAGATATATTCTCCCTTATTTATTCTTACATGGACGTCTCTGAGACATGGTTACTCCGACACACATGCCACCCTGCTGTCAAGCAGGTTCTCAACACCCTGGTTTCCATTCGACCTGTCTGATACCCAGAGAATTGTTTCCTGTGGCCCTCTCCTAACCCATACCAGGCCATAGACCACCTCCTTTGAGCATGCTCTATACACCCTTTCTCTTCAAGCCTGCCTGCCGTACTGAATTTGTGTTCATTCCATGGTGGCTTCCTGGTTTTACAGTGACTGTGAACCAAGTCTGGTTTGTGGAAACTAGTGAACCTCTACACTATCCAATGCACTACAAACACATCTTCAACGAAGTTCGAATTCCTGCCTTATTGTAGGGGTCCCCTTTCTTCTTGTCCTCTCTGGGGTACTCTCCCTCAGCCATAGGGTATTCTTAAGAGTTCTCTCCATATTTTTATAGTTACTTTCCTGTTATAGTTACTAATTCTTTATATTAAACTTTTCCTGTTGAAATTACTGTATAATTTCTATCCAGTGATTGAACTTTGACTGAATCACCAGGTAACATGCCCCAGCATCACCACAAGACAAAACGGGAACATAAAGTTATTTGAGCCTCACTCTCAGAGGCTGAATCTGAATGTTCTCATCTGCAAACGGAAAAAATCATGCCATATTCATTGCTGTAAAAATTAAAGGAGATGATATCTATAAAACTTTATAAATTTCAATGTACTCTATTATAGTTTGGAGAAAGCTTGACCTTTTAATGGAAATGAGATTTCCTACCATATATACAGTTAACTCCTTCTTATCCTTCAGGCCTCTGCTTGGGATATCCATATCCATATTGTAGCACCAAGGATGTTTCTCTATCGCAGCACTTGTTATAATTACCTATTTAATCAAGGTAGTCATCTTCTTGAGGTCAGACGGTCTGTTCTTTCTACTGTTGTGTCTCCATCTTTTAATGCCTGATGGATGGGAGGCATCTTAGAAATATTTATTAGGTGGATCAAATACATCTGACAGGGCAAGTCAATGTGTCACTGGAAAAAAAGCCAATATAGAATAATTAATAGAACTTTTTCAAAAGAAAAATTTCAGAATGCTATTCTAAGTACTGAGAATATTGTAAATAAAAGCACAAAAGCATCAAAGTGTATGACATTTGTGAGAAACGTGGAGTGACCAATTGTGCGCAGAGACTACTGTGCCTGAAAGGTGATATGTGTCAGGAAGAGATGCAGGAAAAATAAACTGATATCAGGCTGCATGCTGAGCTAATCAGTCCGGACTTAATCATTAGGGCTTGGAGTACTATCAAAGATTTAAAGCAAGATATAGCGTGAAAAGACATAAAACTATGATTCAATTGGTAATTCATAGAGTGTGCAGCAGTTTTCTTTGGCATGGGAGAAGAAGAGGGCTTTAAATGATAAACTTTTTATATAATTATAATATATAATAAAAATATATATTTTTAGTATTATTATAGTATATAAGGAACTATTCAAGGGTTGCCATCCTATGTATACACTGGGACAAGTTTGTATATTGTGTTGTAATAGTTACATTTAAATATATAATATAGTTATCGATATTATTAAATATTAATAGTATTTAAATAAAAAATATATATAAATAAAACAGAGTATATATAATATATATATGCACACAATTCAAGGGTTACCATTCCATGCTATACACGAAGTAAAACAAAAAACAAAAACAAAAACAAAATCGTAAGAAATAGGGACATCCTTTCGGACTTCAAAGACAGCCAAAAGAGAATAAAATCATGAAATTAATGAACTGCCCTTCATGCTAGAATCCTGGGTGAAATGGTCCTGATTGTATTAGTTTGCCTTGGGGACACCTGGGCAGTTGGGTCTCAGGCAATATTCAAATAGAATACAGAATGCGTGGTGTATTACAGAGTTGCACAGCTTAGTGTCCCTGGGCCTCACAGAGGTAAGATTCTAGGATTTAATTCATTTTCTTTAGGCTGTGTCACTATAACATAAATGTTAACCAGACCTAAACTTTTTGTTTGTTACTTGCCAGTTGCCATGAAGATTTGTGGGTTTTTGACAGCTGCAGAGCACTAAGATGATTTCTCATGACAAGGCTGCATGCGAAGACAGAAACATTTAGAAATTTTAATAAAGTCAGGTTATCTCTGTTTAAGGCACTAATCTGTGATTTTTAGAATGAACTATTTTGGGGGTGTCCTATTTATGAGATGGGAAGAATAAATGTGTGAAAATAACCATAGATTTTAATCTACTGATATTTAGTTTTGAAAGAGTCCATTTCATGGTCTGTTTAACTGTATCACAGGAACAATCTGACAAGACGGGAAGTGAAGGGAATTGCTATGCTCACATCTTACTTTGTATTCTAAAATGTGACATTTAAAACTAAAAGACCTTCAAGATTTTACAGTTAATATTAAATACTGGCATTGGAAAAGGACATCTGTTCTTAATCAGCATTTGGGATTTTGTGTGTGTGTGTGTGGATGTGCATGTCCGTGCACAAGGAAAAAGTGGATCTTTGAATCTGTGAAAATATTGGTGACATTATAACAATAAGTAGACAACAAGTATGAATTACTGTATCATTAATGCAGGTTTCTTGATTAAAGTCAATTTGATTCTATCATTATGATTTATCACATGCCTGAGGCATGCGTTAAAGACTTCAAAGCACACACGCCTAGACTTGTTTTATTGTTTAATTATTTATAACTATTATTGCTTGTTGTAACAAAAATATCTTAATAAAATTTAATAAAAGTTTACTATTTTCTTCATATAAAGTTGTCCTTCTCAGACTTAACTTGGGAAGCTGCCTATTCTCTGCCACTCACCAACTTATTCTCTCTCAAACCACATTAGTTAAAAAAAAAATGATGACGCCACTTTTCACATGTATTTACTCACTGAGAGTCTTAAAGCAATTTATAAACATTGATTAATTATGTTTCAATACATCCCTCTGGGTTACGTAGCTGCTAATTTTTCAGCTATGTGCAGGATATGTGAAACTTGTTTACACAATCTTTTTATTCCCAATTTTGCCCTTGGCTACTTAGAGTGTGCAATCCTGTGGAGTTAAAAGGTGCTAAAAAGAACATGTTTAGTAAGAAAGCAAGAAGAATCTGAATACAATTAAACAGCTAAGGTAGAGTGAGTTGTCTGTATATAAATATATACATTTCCATGTCCTGGGACCATCCTGCTTCCCCAAATACAATGATTTTTAAAAATCTACCTAATTTTATACTTGCTATTTTGCCTGCCTAGGAGGCCTCTTTGGTTCTTCAGTCTCACTCCAATCTCCTATAAACTCAACCTTTTCGACCTAAAGTGAGGCTTTCTCTCACTGATATCCCCATAAACAGAATAATGATTTTTTTCTGTGCCAGTTATACCCATTTAACTTGGTTTACAACATTTACATCAATTTACTGGATATATGTTGTATCAACTTACGTCGGGTCTTGAAAATGGAAACAGAGTAATTGTTAGGTTGGTGTGAAAGTAATTGCAAGTTTTAACATTACTTTAATGACACAAACTGCAATGACTTTTGCACCCTAATAATATAAGGAATTAAAGTTGAGAGAAAGAAAGGTAGAAGGGGCTTTCTCCAAAATTCAGAATGCTGCCACAGTTCCTTTTGTAGCCCATAGGCCTGTCTTTGCTGAAGAAATGCTAGTGCATCTGGAGTCACTGCTGTAGATTTTATAGGAAGCATTGCAACCACCACTGAGTAGAAGTTACCTCTGTTATTAATTCTGGAATCACCAATAAAACTGGAATCACCAATGATGTTGGAGTCTACAGTTCCCTCAAGTCTCTTCCTGCTGCTGCTATAGAGGCCAGAGCAGAGAACATACATTCTTTTTTTCTCCAAAATGCTAAAATCTCACCAATGTCTTTTATTTTATTATGCCTTTTATTGGAAAAAACCAGTAAGAGTACAATTAGCAAGAGGGGTTTGGAAATGTAGTTTTCTTGCTTTCAGCCTAGCAACAGAGTGGAGAATATAAAACAAGTATAGGGCTAAGAACGAACAGACAAACCACTGGCACATATCTGTCTGTATTTTAGACATAGGATGATTCTTGCTTTTGTAATTGATAATTTAGTATAAGGTGGCCAGTCAAAGGAAGAACTTATAGCCATAATTTAGGAAAGGAATTCTGGTGACTCAAAAGTAGTAGAGATCTCTAAGAAGTGATCAGATATTGAATATATTTCAATATAGGGTAGGAATTTCTGATTGATTGGATGTAGACATGAGAGAAGAAGATGGTAGAAAGATATATTTGCCATCACCTGAAATGTGGTACATTGTAAGAAGAACTGGTTAAGGAGGTGTTGATCATGAACTCAGTTTTGGACTTCATTATATTTGTCATGTTGCTTAGATATCTATGTGAAGACATTTAGTTGGTCATATAAATCTGGAGTTCAGGAGGAAAATTCATGCCAAATTAGTCATAAAAACAGGTTAAGATCACAAGGGAAGTGAGAGTAGATAGAAAAGAAAAGAGAGTCAAGAACTGATTCTGGGACATCTTAATGCTATAAAGTCAGAGAGATTAGGAAACATCCATAAAGAAGAATAAAAAGGTATCAGTGAGTAAGAAGAAAAGTAGAAGAAGGTGGTATCCTGAAAGGCACATAAAGAAAGAACAATTGAAGAAAGTGTATTAGTTTGCTTTCATGCTGCTGATAAGGATATACCTGAGACTGGACAATTTACAAAAGAAAGAGGTTTAATTGGACTCCCAGTTCTATGTGGCTGGGGAGGCTTCACAATCATGGCAGAAGGCAAGAGGGAGCAAGTCACATCTTATGTGGATGGTGGCAGACAAAAAGAGAGCTTCTGCAGGGAAACTCCCCCTTATGATACCATCAGATCTCATGAGACTTATTCACTATCATGAGAACAGCACAGGAAAGCCCTACCCCCATGATTCAATTACCTCCCACCAGGTCCCTCTCACAACACGTTGGAATTCAAGATGAGATTTGGGTGGGGACACAGCCAAACCATATCATTCTATCCTGGCCCCTCCCAAATCTCGTGTCCTCACATTTCAAAACCAACCATGCCTTCCCAACAGTCCCCCAAAGTCTTAACTCACTTCAGCATTACACAAAAGTTCACAGTCCAACATCCTATTTGAGACAAGTCTCTTCCACCTATGAACCTGTAAAATCAAAAGCAAGTTAGTTACTTCCTAGATACAATGTGGATACAGGTATTGAGTAAATATAGCCATTCCAAATGGGATAGATTAGCCAAAACAAAGGGGCTACAGGTCCCACGCAAGTCCAAAATCCAGCAGGACAGTCAAATCTTAAAGCTCCAAAATGATATCCTTCGACTTCATGTCTCACATCCAGGTCACACCGATGCAAGAGGTGGGTTCCCATGGTCTTGGGCAGTTCCACCCTTGTGGCTTTGTGGGGTTCAGCCTCCCTCCTGGCTGCTTTCACTGGCTGGCACTGAGTGTCTATGGCATTTTGAGGTGCACAGTGCAAGCTGTCAGTGGATCTATCATTCTGGGGGTTGGAGGATGGTGGCCCTCTTCTCACAGTTCCACTAGGTGGTGTCCCAGTAGGGACTCTGTGTGGGGACTTCCACCCCACATTTCCCTTCTACACTGCCCTGGCAGAGGTTCTCCATGAGGAATCCACCTCTGCAGCAAATTTCTTCCTGGGCATCCAGGCATTTCCATATATCTTCTGAAATCTAGACAGAGGTTCCCAAACCTTAATTCTTGACTTCTGTTCACCCATAGGCTCAGCGTCACTTGAAAGCTATCAAGGCTTGGGGCTTGTGCCCTCTGAAGCCATGGTTCAAGCTCTACATCAGCCCCTTTAGTCACAGCTGGAGTGGCTGGGACACAGGGCACCAAGTCCCTAGACTGCATACAGCAGAGGGACCCTGGGCCTGGCCCAGAAAACCATTTTTCCTTCTAAACCTCTGGGCCTGTGATGGGAGGGATTGCCATGAAGACCTCTGATATGTCCTGCAGACATTTTCCCTGTTGTCTTGGGGGTTAGCATTCAGCTTCTCATTACTTATGCAAATTTCTGCAGCTGGCTTGATTTTCTCCTCAGAAAATAGGATTTTCTTTTCTATCACAATATCAGGCTGCAAATTTTCCAAACTTTTATACTCTGCTTCCCTTATAAAACTAAATGCCTTTAACAGCACTCAAGTCACCTCTTGAATGCTTTGCTGCTTCGAAATTTCTTCTGCCAGATACCCTAAATCATCTCTCTCAAGTTCAAAGTTCCACAAATCTCTAGGGCAGTGGCAAAATGCCACCACTCTCTTTGCTAAAGCATAGTAAGAGTCACCCTTCCTCCATTTCCCAAAAAGTTCTTCATTTCCATCTGAGACCACCTCAGGCTGGACTTCATTGCTCAGATTGCTATTAGCATTTTGGGCAAAGTCATTCAACAAGTCTCTAGGAAGTGCCAAACTTTCTCACATTTTCCTGTCTTCTTCTGAGCCTTCCAAACTGTTCCAAACTGTTGCCTTCCAAACTGTTGCCTGTTACCCAGTTCCAAAGTCATTTCCACATTTTCAGGTATCTTTTCAGCAATGCCCCACTCTACTGGTACCAAATTACCTTATTAGTCTGTCTTCATGCTGTTGATAAAGATATACCCAAGACTGGGCAATATACAAAAGAAAGAGGTTTAATTGGACCCACAATTCCACATGGCTGGGGAGGCCTCACCATTATGGTGGAAAGCAAGGAGGAGCAAGTCACATCTTACATGGATGGTAGCAGGCAAAAAGAGAGCTTGTGCAGGGAAACTACCTCTTATAAAACCATCAGATCTCATGAAACGTATTTGCTATCATGAGAACAGCATGGGAAAATCCTGCCCCCGTGATTCAATTACCTCCACTGGGTACCTCCCAGAACATGTGGGAATTCAAGATGAAATTTGGGTGAGGATACAGCCAAACCATATTAGTGTTTTAAGGGAAAGAAGTGATAAATAGTGTTAAACGCCACTAGTAGGTTAAGCAAGATGACATTTAAGCGTTCATCACGGATCAGAGATAATAGATGGTGGAGTGAGGATCTGAACCTAAGAACTCTGACGCCAGTGGCACGTGCTTAACTATGACATTGAATTTTAACATTATCACCGGCTTCCAGACAACTCTTGGGGATGGAGACAGCTATAGGAGCTTCTCTTTCATGCATGTACTAGAAAAATCATATATATATATATATAGCTAAAAACTAGATATAGAAAATTTAAGGAGCATTTTTTTTTCTGCTTACTTTACCTGCTGTCGCTGGGGTACAAAACAGAGAACAATGGTGAGTTTTACCTATGACTATTTAGGTAATTAGGAAATGGACATGCAAGAACCGGGACATGCATTTCTGTGTGTGTTTGGAAACATAAAAAGACAGAAATTTTTCACTAATTAAATAATGGAAAGGTTACCTGTCTTATGAGCATCTTGATTGATTGCATTACACACTAGCTCTTCTCTTTAAACATGGTTTATTCATCCAGCAACTGGCTTTGTAGAGACTCAGGATTGGCATTATGCTAACAGAGTGTCAGGCAATGTTGACAGCCAACTGCTATTTCCAAAGGAAATTTTTCACTTATTCCCAGAACAAGATTATAAAAAGTATTATTTGAAAACCTGAATTGAGCATAGTCACTTCTACTTTCTGATGTGGGGATCTAGGATGAGAGTTGCATTTCATCATTGCAACCTCCCACTAAGAGTGATTTATGTGGGAGGAAGGAAAGATAGATGAATTTCAAAGGTTTTAGCAGCTCCTCTGTCCTACCAATGAGGGAACTGGGATTATATGACATTTATTTTGGCAGAGTACATTAAAAAATACTTTTTATAGATTTAGGAAATACAAGTGTGGATTTCTTAACATGAATATGCTGTGTAGTGGTGAAGTCTGGAATATTAGTGTACCCACCACCAAATAATGAACATTGTACCCAACATGTAAATTTTCAAAGCTTGCCCCACTTCCACCTTCCCACCTTCCATAGTCTACAATGTCTATTATTCCAACCTTTATGTTCATGAGAGTACATGAAAGAATCTTTGGATGTACAAAGGTAGATAAAATAACGGATGGAAAGAAAAAATTATTCTGCAGACTTTTTTTTAAATGAAAACTGAGCTATGAGGAGAGAAAGAGTAGGGTCCCCAAAGAAACATGACCAATTAAGTGGCCTTAATGAGAAATCCCCTAGGGTGGGGGTGATTAAAGAGCTTTTCTTAATAGGCATTGCTAATATTTTAAGTAATGCGCTTTTCTGAAATATAAATCCTTCCAATCACACAAGGCCTTCAGTAAGTTTGTTACTCACAAGTGTTTTGCATTATCTATTTTTGAAAAAATTAAAGGAAAAAGAACTTAGCATTCCATCTGGGTTGGTGCAGGGCAGATAAGAGAATGGTTGCTGGAGTGATAAGTGAGTGAAATTGATAGTCCAAGAGAGTACAGAAAATCAAGCCATGAAAACAGCCCCTGACAATTTACAGAAATGTTGAGGAATGCATTGGACTTTCTAGAGAATAGGAATAGCTGCCAAGACAACTGTGTTTAAGCTATATGGAACAGGATAATGGTTAACATCTAGATATTACAGATACCTAAAATTCTGTGTGTGTGTGTGTGTTTTTTGCGTGCGTACATGTGTTGGCTATTGGTTACGCCAGGGACCAAGATATAATGATACTTCTCTAGCATTGAGGCAGCACAATATGAATAGTCATAGTAGTGTAATGTCTGATCTGGGAGTTAGGATAACAGGTGTTGAATCTAGTTAATTAACTGAATGCGTGATTTTTGGTGAGTCCTTCACTGCTGGGGACATATATTTCCTTAATTGAATAATCATAAAATTAGAGCTTGTTAACTGATATACAAGAATTTATGCGTCAAATCCTATGACGTACTATTTAAGCAATTTCAACACAAATTCTGCCCTTGAGAGAGTAAATAACAGAGTGAAAATCAATAATTTAAATTTTGGTTATGAAAGTGTTTCGTAAACTCTGAGGCATTCTCTCAACGTAAAGTTTGCTATGTTTCACTAAGTGATTGCTTGGCTTGCATTCTGCTAGAAGCCCTCTCTTGATTTCATTAGATTGGTCATAGGATGGTCGTGTTGGGTAGGAAAATGCCCCAACACAAGATGGAAAGTCCTACATCTTAGCTAATTACAAGTCTGACTCTGAGAGTTCATACAACACGTGATTGTTTGGAGATTCTTTCAATTTATATGTAAAGGCTTGGCTCAAGAGCCAAAAGACCTGTCTTAAGTCCTCAGCTTAGCCATTGGCAAGCGCTGAGACCTTAGACAAGTTTGTCGTAACTATCCTGAGCCTTGGTTTTTTCATCCATAGAAGAAGTTAGAAAATACCTGCATTGCCTAATTCACAAGTTTGTAGTGACTTAAGAGAGTAAGCATGAAAGCACTTCGTAAGATGGAGAACACTACATCAATGTTAGAAATTATTACAGTATTTCTGTTTTAATCACTAGCTTATCTCTCTCTAGTAACTACTACCTACTGTCTTTTGATTGGTGATATAGCAATATTGCTAAATTTGAAGATGGTTTAGGGCAAGATGGATGTATCCATATGTAAACAAGATTTATAGCATTCCTTGATTTCGTGATGCTAATAAGTACAGCTCTTGACAGTTGTGGTTTTCCTAGTGGCATCTTTATATGGCTTGACTGACTCTTTTACCAAGATTTATGTTTGCTTGAGCAGCCTCCCTGAACCACAATCATAGTCCCCATAAATTTCCAGCATATTTGCTTTGACAATAGCCAATCTCCTGCCACCTTAAGATACCACAGAAGGATCTCTTAGATGCTGTGTTTCTTGTGATTGGCAAAGATTTCTTTGAGTTTTGCTATGTTTGCAGGGAGGGCAGAAGTTTTGGGGGGAAACTGAATGGCACTAAATTAAGGTCAATCCCAGTGCAATGGTGTTAAAAGCAAAATGGTCCTTCCTGATGAGTCCTTGAACAGTTGGGACTTGGAAAAGTTAGAGGAATATCAGACTGCTGCTTCCTTTCTTTTCCCATGATTTAGGGCCCCTAATGCCAAATTAAAAGATAAAAATCGCTGGGCGCGGTGGTTCACGCCTGTAATCCCAGCACTTTGGGAGGCCAAGGCAGGTGGATCACCTCAGGTGGGAGTTCGAGACCAACCTGACCCACATGGAGGAACCCCGTTTCTACTAAAAATACAAAAATTGGCTGGGTGTGGTGGTGCATGCCTGTAATCCCAGGTACTTGGGAGGCTGAGGCAGGAGAATCGCTTGAACCCGGGAGGCGGAGGTTGCGGTGAGCCGAGATTGTGCCACTGCACTCCAGCCTGGGCAACAAGAGCGAAACTCCACCTCAAAAAAACAAAAAAAAGAAAAAAAGAAAGAAGAAAAAAAAATCATTTAGAACTTGCTGCATCAAGGTTTTTGGCCCAAACAGCAAGTGTTTAATCAAGAAAACCATTTCACTGTGTAGATAGATAAGGGGTAAATCAGTTAAACACTCAACCTTGGGTCTACGGTTTGGGAAACGCATTAAGAGGGCCCTTTAAATTTTATAAAGGACAGGTGAATCCTGGCAGTAATTGTGATATTCCACTCCCTAAAAATTTCTACTCATTACTTAGGGAATACGTTCCAAATTCTTTAACAATGTAATCTCAACCAACATTTGCAGTTTAATGTTGAGCTACTCCCTACACATACCTTGTTTATTGACAACATCTGATTACTTGATACTTTATAAACATATCATGCAATTTCTTGCTTTCATCCTGTTTTTCTTTTTTATGCTGCTACATCTATCTGGAATATCTTTCTTCTTTCTTAAAAATTTTTATTTACAATTTGAAATCTGGCTTAAATATTGTATTAGTCAGCCTCACATACAAAAACAAACTCAGTGGTTTGCAACAACCACTAGAATTCTAATTGTTGCAACAACAACTAGAATTTATTCTAATATTCACAGACCTTCAGTTTGACTGTAGTTTGAATACTCCAGACTGAGCTTAAGTTTGTGACTCTGCTTCAGACTGTAGCCAGCTAGGGTTGGTTCTAGACTGCCAGTTTTACCTGGAGCTCCTGCTGAAGTGACAGCAGCTCCTCAGGGTATATTCAACTGGAATGGAAGGGCAACTCCAAATTCACGAACAAGTTTTAAGTTTCTGTTAGTCTTGTGTCCACTGACATCTGCTCTTCTAAAGCAAGTGACATGACCAAAGCCAATGTTAAGGAATAATGGTTATACTTGAACCATCATGAAGTATGTCAAAGTGTGGATATATAATTATATCACAGCGAAGTTATCTTGAATACAGTTATTTAATCTAATGCAAATGAAAAGCTTTCCCTCTTCAATGTTCTTTGAATACATTGCATAATGCTTACCTCATTGAATTGTTCTTATTTATGTTTATCTTTCCCAAATATGTGGCAAATTGTAAGGAATCCTCTAATATTTATTTTTGTGATTATATCACACCATACTTTGCTTATAATAGAAGATCAATAAACATTTGTTTGAACAGAGGAATGAATGATCTGCATCTCAAGTTTTTCACTTATGAATCCTTTCTACAAAGTCCTTCTGTTGGTTTCACTCTTTCTAGGCAATACAAAATAAATCAAATGTGAAAATATCTTATTATAGTAATTTTCTCTTTATTCAGTAGGTCTCTGATCTCACAAGAACAATTAAGTTCACAGTCTGGGATCATTTCAGGTGGGACTAGTGACATTGTTTCTCAAGCCCATGCTTAAGTATTTTAACTGAGGAATAAGTTATTTTACTGCATTAGTCCACTAGCTGGGTGATTCTGGCTATAAGTATTGTGGTCTGAGAGATTAATATTTACTCATACGCTTCATGTCTGAGCTCATAAAATGTAATATTCACTGGTTGGTTTTAAGCCAACAAGAAATGCTAGCACGAAATGAGAATCTCCTTTCTATGGCAATTTAAAGCAAATTAACAGTGACACTAATGCCGTTCTGCTTGGCAAAACACTTCTTCATCCTTTTTGTCAACAGCTTTCTAAGGTTTTGAAGTTTAAACTGATTTGGGGTCTTTTATATGGAGACGGAGGTGGATAAACACATTTTCATCGTTATATATTTCAGCTTTAGTGAAAGAATACATGAAACATTTACATTTTATTTAAAAGCCCAACTTTTACAAAATTGTCAATGAAAAATGACAGGATATATATTATATTTATATTAAAGCTAGAACTCTTTACCTTCGATAAAGCAAGAGAAAGTCAATTTAAAATGGAAACTAGCTTCTAATCCCTTTGGAGGAAGAAGATTGGAACAAGAGACTCCAATTCATGATTTTCTAACAAGATTGGAAGAAGCTAAAAAGCAAAGCAGCTGCTATATTAATTAATCAGATGTTGAGAATTACTGTTACAATATGGGTTTTATGAAAGCACATGACTAATATAATTTTAAGGTATCAAGTGTTCTTAATTCATGTTTTGCTTAAACAAGCAAGGTGTTTATATTCTTAATAAGATTTTCTTCTTTTACCCTATACTGGTCTCTTTATTATTTCTTTGTCGTGCATATTACAGCCCAACTATGCTGTATTCATCCTCACCTAAAGCACAACCATATTGAATCATTGGCTGGCTCCAAAACATGTCTTCGTGACTTTGCAAATAAGAGGTTTTGTCTTGTTTTGTTTTGTTTTGCTTGCAAACCCATTCTTCATTCCTGCACTAATGCTTCCAGCTACAATTGCAACTTTCTGCTTAAATGTATGCACTCTGCTGTCTGCTTTTGTTGGCCTTGATATGTTCCTTTATCACAGCACTTAGGGCAAGGCATTTGTAATAGCCTCTTTGCATACCTATCATCCCAAATAAACCATTTTAGTCCTTGTGCGTCATGCAATGTCTGGACAAGAGAAGCACTCCATAAATATTTTTAAAATAAATAGATTTATTAGAAAGACATAATACATTATTTCTACTATGAATTTCATACTGTTTAATGGTTGCCATGGCCTAAAAAGAAAAGCCTGTGATGTCAGCCAGCTGTTGTTTGCCCTAATTCGCTCCCAGTGCTTTTCAAAATGGTGAATTTTCTCTATCATATTTACCAACCTTAAAAATAGGATCTGTGCTGTAGCCTTTGCTTGTCTTAGTTAAGCATGGTGAGATTCTCTGTAATTACTGCTTGTAAAACACCACAAGGTTCTCAGATGAATTAAAGCGTGAAATCTTATTACAGGCTGTATATTGCTGGAGTAACAAACAGGCATGGCAAATTACACCATTTCCTAGTCTCTATTGCTTTTAAGGAACAACACGATTCATAGTTATCCACAAGTATTGATTCAATTGTCTCCTGCTTTCTTGACTGCCAGATTAGCAATCCTCCCTGCACTTGGTTGGTTTGAGGGTATGTAGAAAAGTTTCTTTTTCCAAACGATGGTTTTTTTTTTGGCAGCTTCAGATGTTCACGTCTGTAGAAAAAGCATTCTGCATAAGCACAATGAAATTATTATATGCCCACCAGGGACAGAATAGTTTAAAATTATACAGAATTTCTCTAATTGCCATCAGTGAGTAGTTGCATGTTCACAACAGCGATAGATATTTTAGGCTGCCTCCTCACCTCTAAAAGAAGGGGGTCTAGTAATTTTTTCTTGCAGTAAGCAATTTGCCATATTAAAACTATACGCCATCTATACACCCTGCAAGATACCAACGGAGAGATTAGTTCTGAACTGAATTTTGCTATTAGACTGAATTGGGGGGTTGGGTGGATATAGAAGTGTCCAGCAAATCAGCTTGGCCTTGCATGCCAACCAACTCAACTGCTGAAGCTGTGGCTATATAAAGATTTAGTTTCAAGCTGTGGGGGAGAAAAAAGGAAACACTTAAAACCCAGGAATCGTGGATAAATTAATTTAGTAATTACGGTATAGCACAGCAAGCTTGTAGTGATTAATAGTCATAACGGCTTTTGTTTCCCTTTGTGCAAATAACCACCTATGTCAACAAATCTGGTAACAACCATTTTCTTAAAGAGTAAA
Organism: Rhinopithecus bieti; assembly: GCF_001698545.2. Taxonomy (NCBI): domain Eukaryota; kingdom Metazoa; phylum Chordata; class Mammalia; order Primates; family Cercopithecidae; genus Rhinopithecus; species Rhinopithecus bieti. Next base: position 51,878 of record NW_016814978.1, on the reverse strand, counting down.
GTTTCTTGAATTTCTTCTGCTTTATTTTCTGACTCCCAGTAGTCATAATTAATATAATAAAACCCCCTTTAGAAACTCATTAGTGTAAATGCAAAAAAGGTCTTACATTGCGAATGCCCCTACCAGACCCTTAATCATTTGAAATGTCACGCTGCATTAAGTATAACATTGATTACCTACGATAAAAACACGCAATACAAAAAATATTAAAGTGGTATTTTCAAGCTGTTATCTAGAGCAGAAGGGCTTTAAAATGAATTTCTTTCCGGAGCTTTGAACATTTTGGAGGCTAAAGACTTCATTAATTTATCAGTAAAAGCCTTGAGTCCCAAAATAACCTTTTGGCTTTTTCCTGTTTTTTTAGTTGTGTCCCTCAACCCTCACTCGTTCACTCTTCTTTCCATTTTAAAAGCTTTTCTCATAAGTGATAGACGTTTGGAGGAACCTTTTGACAACATACTAAACATACTAAAGTAGTTTAATCTTGAAGTTGTATTTAAATATCTTAATATTCTTTTCTTGAGAGATGGGGATGGTGTGTCTTCAGAAATGGGAGAAGTGAAAATTTGATGGTTACAGTTCCTCCAGAATGAGGCTTTGTTGAGTATGATGGAATAATAAATACTTTGCACTAAACCAAGAACTTACAATCCTAAAGCCTATTAGAATTTATGCAGCATTGCCTTCTACATTATCTGATTGACCACTTGTAAAGTAAATCACAACATTGATCATTTGAGGTTTAACTAACTTTTGTTAAGGTCATTGAAAGTTATCTAATTTGCCTGGAAAAAAATGGTTAGAATCTTCAAAATAGGCCAAAAAAAAAAAAAAAAAGAAAAAAAAAGAGAGAGAGAGAGAAAGAGATGGAAAAAAATAATTACCAAGTGTCTTGTATTGTTCGTCCTTCTAGATTATAGCCACATTTTCTTGCATTTGAGATAATTTGCAGCTCTATAAATGGTAGAAAACTGAAAGCAATGCAAATAATTCTGGTACATAGAAATGTAATTAGTTGTGTCTAGTGAAATGCAATTGATGATTGCCCTGTGGACAGATCCACTGTAATTCTGTTTGTAAATTCATTTCAGCATTCCTTATATGCTTATGTGTATGTGGTACTCTGAATTCTCCTTTGAACCTTCCAACACTTGACTAATGAACTCATTAACGAATTAATTGAAATGTTTGATACTAGTTCATTTTATATGTATAAGAGTCATGATTATACCTTTAAAACTATATTCATAGTGGAGAATACCTATGAAACATCCTAATGAAATTCAAGGAAAAATTTAAATTTCGTCTTATACCCTACCCTGGTCCCACATTTCTTTGCTTTTCACCAGTGCATCTGCAAAAAGCTTCTGCCAGCAGTAGATCTCATCCCCCATGACCCCACCCTCCCCTGTATTTTTATATCTATAGAAAGTCATGAGACACCAGATAACCCAAAGAATACTTAGAACATCATGGTGAGGCTGCTGTCAGGAATTTCAAGATTTGCTGTCAGAGATTTTAAGAGTCCGCCTCACCAAAGAGCCCTTTCTTGCCTTTCTACATCTTTTGTAATCAGAGTCGTATTTATGCTTTTTCAGGGCTCAGTGACTTTGACAGCAGTGATAACAGAATGCCGGAAGGTAGATTCAGATGACTTTCTGCTTGGCACTCCTTTTTTAAGTCCTTGGTTTTTATAAAATGTGAGTCTATCATTTGACCTGGCATTATCTAAAATTCTTGCAGCTCTTCTGTTGCAGTCACAAAGGCAGGAGCAGAGAATGGAGAAAACTCACTTCTTTCAAAATGGAAAGAGACAATTTTCAAAGAATTATTGAGGGAAAGTAAAAATGCTAAGATGGGAGTTTTCAGAAAAAATTCCTAGATCGGCCTTTTGCACATAGAGGTAGAGGCATCCATCCTTCTGTACATAGAGGCCTTTGTAAAGAATAGGCAACTATTCTATGGCATAGGTAACATGCTTATGCTGAAGCTGCATCAGATATTGCTACACTGTAGGTCCTATATTGGGAACAAGGTGGCACCTCTGTATCTGACAGAGAAGAAACAATTGAAAGACGACATTGTTCCTAGTATTTATTTCACAACGATATTTGAATTTCATACTGGACATTCAGAATGAAAACTGTTAGATAGGTAGAAAAAAAAAACTCTTCCCTGTTGTTGGTTCTTGACTAAAGGCCAGAATGTGGACAGATTGCCCTGTGGACAGATCCACTGTAATTCTGTTTTTAAATTCATTTCAGCATTCCTTATATGCCTTATATCACCTCTTCTTAGAGGTGAGTTACAAGCCACTGGTGAAGTTGGGCAACAACTAAACATGAGAAAAACTAGTAAGACTCTCCATCCTAGAAACTTGTTACCTAAAACAAGGGCAGAATCTTATAATTCGTAAGCCAAGTGGTTGAGAGTTCTTGGAGCCATTGTGTTTATTTTACTTTTGTTATCCCTTTGTGTTTAGAAAATCTTTTGGAAGGTTCCAGCATGTATTAGCTGGACTAAGAGGAATCAAAAAGAGATTTGGTTTGGGTTCAATCAAAGTGTTAAAGGGATTGAAATAAACCCTGGGGCCAATGTGCAATGGCAGCAGGAGAGCAAAATAGAAAAAAATCTCAAAGGAAAGAGAAAGTCGGGATGGTAGGGTAAATTCCTATTTGGTAATCATTTCTTCCTATAAAGATTTTCCCTTACTAATCAGAGTATCTGAATTCATGGCATCATCCAAAAGACCACTAGGGTGACTAAATAAGGAGAGCTTTATTGGCAATATTGGTTTGTAAGCAAGGAAGAGAAAGTCTATAATGTGTGCAGATGGTGCTCTCTCTTTGGAAAGGGGAGAGACAGGCTGGATTTTATGCCTCACAGGGACTGTATTACACGATAAAGTCATACATGTTTAGCATGTTTGAAGGAAAAGCTGCACAGATTTATGAGGGGAGCCAAGCACACGTACGATGGGTAAGCATACATATATCATACCATATTCACTTTGGGGAGGGGGTGTGGCATTAAAATAAGGTGGAATTTGCCTCTTAACATCATAAGGTAAACTACAGGACACAAACAGTTTGAGCACAGCCTCTGTAAGCTGACTGAAACTGACCTCAGATCTGTAGTAGTTTATGAGAAAAGAATGTTTGTAAGACCAGTCCTCTGTCCATTCAGAGTTGTAGTGGTCTGGGTTGCAAATCAAAGTTAGGTGAGGTCTGATAGCTCCTATTATTACAGAGTTTAGAGAAATAAGAATTCAGAAATTTGCCATGCCAGATGATCCCTGAACACCTCACCCTCAGGTCACTTGGTTTCTTTATCCTTAGTGTTAAGTAGAGTCTTAGTTGACAAAGGGGTATCTATTTTGGTCTCTCAGATCACAATTGCGTTAAGAAAGTTCTTACTAACTTTAGCATCTCTATCACAGTACAAAAGTGGGCATGGGTGGATAGAGAATTATGTAATGGTCTGGAATGTATACTATGTTTGTACCATAAAACATTTTTCCGAGGCCGGTGGATCACGAGGTCAGGAGATGGAGACCATCCTGGTTAACACGGTGAAACCCCGTCTCTACTAAAAACAAACAAAAAATTAGCTGGGCGCGGTGGCGGGTGCCTGTAGTCCCAGCTACTCCAGAGGCTGAGGCAGGAGAATGGCGTGAACCCGGGAGGCGGAGCTTGCAGTGAGCCGAGATCACGCCACTGCACTCCAGCCTGGGCGACAGAGCGAGACTCCGTCTCAAAACAAACAAACAAACAAAACATTTTAAAATCAAGAAAAAATTAAAACATACATTTCTGCTCGCATTGAGCATTATTTATTTGCAACATTCATTATTAAGCATGAAGTCAGAGAACAGATAAATTAGCCATGGTGCTGTTCCTGGTCAGTAGATGTTAATGTTGCAACATAGGAGACGAAATGCTGCTGCAAGATATTGATGAAAATATTGCTCTGTGCGGGGAAGGGTGCATACAAAGTGAAAGTTGCTTCAATTTCTTTTGTTCCTCAACTGTAAGATTCTATGATAAGGAGCAGGTTGCACAGTAAATCTGGAAAACAAAGGACACAACTGAGAATATCCCTGAGTCACAGAGTTCACTGTGAGTGCTAAAAAATTTTACAAATGAAGCGTCTCACCAAGCCCTCAAAAAGTAGAGTTTGAAAGATATACCAACTTTTTAGCACCCCAAGCAAGACAGAAATTCAGAAGTTTGGAATGTAGTAGTCCAGAAATTTCCAGCTTTTATGTGCCTTCTACCAATTTCTTTCTTTTATTTGTTTCAGTATATTACATTACTCTAAGCAAAAGGTTTGAACAAACTTTCTAATTTTGTCCAGCTTTCTAATTGTGTAATTTATTTATGATATGTAGGATAATAAAAATGTATTTAGGATAATAAGTTCACTCCTTTATATTCCATTATGGATGGACATATGATTTATAAGAAAAAAGTAACATAATTAAGCATATTTATAAAGACTATTATTAGATAATAGCCATTACTATTTTAATATTTCTATTCTAAATATTGATGGGAATGGTTTTGAAGCAGTAAACTTTAGTGAAAGTAGAACTGTAGAAGACAGTAGCATATTTTCCTGTTGTTTTTCAGCAGAATTTTAATTTGCACGAGTACATTTAAACTAGTTTTCTAGTTTGAGGATGGGGTTAATAGAGGAAAAGGGACAGTAAAACCTTAATTCCTGGGTATTAGGTACAATTATGGAATCAGAGAAGGCAGGAATGGTAAAAAAAAAAAAAAAAAAAAAAAAAAAAAAAATTTTGGGGAAAAAAAAAAAAAAAAAAAAAAAAAAAAAAAAAAAGCTTTAGTGGCAGAAAGAAATAATTTAGACCTCAGCTTAATTGTTTATTAGCCATGAAATTACATTCAATTTCTCTGAGCTTCAGTTTAATTCTCTGTAATATGGGCACAATAATAATTGCATCATTTGGTCATTATAAAGCTTACTGGAAATTTTCTATAAACTAGAGTTCTTGGAAGTGCCATAAAAATGCTAGTTCCCCTCTATTGGGCTGATCGAAGAGATGTATTGAATTTATTAAAGATTTGTTAAACTTTGTGGAGGCGATTTCTTTCAAGGTGGAGAAAAATGATGTTTAGAAGAGAGGAATACGTTTCCACACAATATTTCAGACAATCACAGAATGTTAGAACTAAAATAGTTCCTGGAAAAAGTCTCCAGAGATTTTATGCCTTTCTTTTGCCCAATAGATTCATTTTTAAAAAACGAAATCTTTTTTGTTACATCTGCAGTTTATTCTCTATTTGGCCTCTCTCCTTGTCTTCCAGCCACTCCAAATCCAACCAGAGGCAGAAAGCAAGGAACACGAGGGTTATATCCCATAGGACTCAGCTCTCTGGGGGCAAAGCAGGGCTGGCAAGGTTGGAGAATGGATGGGAAAGGCCAAATAGGGAAGAGGTTAATGCATTCTCTGCCTTCCTCCCCTAGATCCCGTCCTGTTTGGGTGTGTCTCCCTGCAGCGCTAGTGCACTCCTACAGCTTCCTCTGAACTCCTCTACAGCTCCAGCTCTCATTTAGTTTTCATAAAGATAAGGCTGTTTCTTCCTTTGTTTCTTTGTGGTTAAAGGTGGCAAAGGTTCCTGCTTGCTGTTGTTCTTCTCAGAGTGCCTATTTGGATCCTCCAATCTTGCCCTACCCCCTTGAAAAAGTATCTTTATGAAAGTCTCTTTTGATACCTGTGGGAACTTAACTATTCATTTCCAGTGTCACAGTAACACATTACCATCAACTTGATGGTTAAAACCGCAGAAATTTATTCTCCTGTAATTCTGGGGGCCAGAAGTCTGAAATCAATGTATTGGCAGGACTATGGTGGGGGTGGGGGTTCCATTCTTGCCTCTTCTCAGCTTCTAGTGGCTTCAGGTATACCTTGGCTTGTGCCTGTATCACTCCAGTCTCTGCCGTTGTCATCACAGGATGTTCTGCTCTGTGCTTGCCTCTCTTCTGTCTCCTATAAGGACACTTGTCATTGAATGTAAGGTTCACTCGGGTAATCCAGGATGATCTTATCTCAGGGTCCTTAACTGAATCTGCAATGATATTTTTTCTAAATAAGGTAATATTTACAGTTTTTAAAACATACAGGTATATTTATTGGGAAGTTCCATTCGACCCACTGAACTGACCCACACAAGTTCTTAATACTTAAAACACATCATAAAAGTGCTCTGCTGTAAGGGAGGGTACTTGAACCACACCAGCTGGGCTTCCCCTCATCTATGTTACGCATGAGGAAATAGAAGCCTAGAGATCAGAAGTTATTTTCCCAATATCACAAACTTAGCTAGTAGTACTCCTCGACATGGCTTTCCCTGTGAAACTTTCTCATTCCTGATATTTGAGTAGCTGGGAAGGTAATCATATGGTCAGTATCATTTACTGTGCTAGTAGGACAATTAGGTATTCCTGGCAAGGTTAATGTGTGCCTTCCAGGTGTTTTCTGTTTAGCTAGGTAAAATATTATGATTAATGCCTCTTGCTCTCATGATTTTTTAAAAGCTACAACTAAGGTAAAGAAATATCAAAGATATTCTTGAGCCGAATTACTGTCAAATTTAGAGTTCTAAAAACATTCGTTTCCCCTCACAGTTCTGTAAATTAAGGAAAATTGAAGTAAAGAATGTCAAAGCAACTTCGAAATTTCTTTTGGCAATAGACAACACGGCTTCTAAAGTTATATGAAAAGAATACCCTCTAGTTGTGTAATGAAGTGATTCTTAACATATGGTGTTTGCTATTTCCAGTGGGATTTCCAAAACTTAAAATCAGAGAAAGCAGCACTTTTTTAGACTGTCAGGTTGGCTCAGGTATGAAGAAGAACTGTTTCTGCATCTGGTATAATATATCTGAAATAGGGAGGTGAGGGGGCGGTGGGAAATTCTTATTAATCTCTCTTTAGTTTGGATCCCTGCAGTGTCACTTATGCTTTATGTATTCCAACATGTTTGAATCAACTTTCTGGATCGTGGTCTACTAATCTGGATGAAATCAAATACCACAAGGTATTGTCAAATAACTTGAACTATACTCCTAGGAGTTCATATCCTTTTAATATGTTTAAAATATGCCACGCTTGCCTCTCTCGATCTTCAATGGTCTGTTTTTTTTTTTTTTTTTTGCTGTTGTTGTTGTTGTTTTAATGTGCTTTGGCTCAACTGCATGTTCTATCAGGCAGTGCAGATGGAAGCTCCTTAGTTAAAATATTCAGGAGAGAAAAGAGAATAAAGCCCACAATAGTATTTTTTTAAGCAGGCTGGACAATGCTAAGAATAAAATTGCTTTGTATTTTTGCTTCTGGTAATTTCATTTGGGCTTGTGGGGAAAATGCTAACATTGATTGAATGTATTGGTTATTGTGTTTTTAAGGCACCTCCCCTTCATTTATTCATTTCACAAAATGAATTGTGAAATCCAATGATTGAGAGTCTGCTGTATACCAAACCATGTTCTGGGTTCTGGAGTTACTGTGATAAGCCAGAGAGATAGAAACCTTTCTGTCTTATAAATTACTTTCTAAAAATAATAAAATAAAATAAACAAGTAAATAATTAAGAGAGAGGAAAATCAACAGGTTATGTTATAAAGCAAAACAGGTTAGCAGGTTATTTGTGCCTGGGTGGTATGACTCAGGGTATACCAAGTCGTACCTTGAAAATAGGAACTTGAAATTATGTGGAGCAGCCTGGGCAAAGAGGTCAGGCTCCTAGTGCATGATGCTGCTTCTCTTTCACCTCATTCAGCCTGAAGACCAAATCTTAATCTTCCCTCATCCACCATTTTTCTCTGGGACCTGACAGGGTGTTGGAATAAAAGGCAGCATGACAGGTATTGTATTTCATAAGTGGAGAAAATAGTATCCTTTAATCCTATCTTCTTTTTTTCCCCACTAGATCTTAGGAGGGTATGAAGCAGCATTAAAGCTTGACTTTGTTTCATCCATAGGTTGTGTCCTGTGAGCAAATGAGTTCTATACGTTTACATACCTCTTTGCCGAGGCAGATTTTTTTTATCATTGAAATTCGAAAGTAGAAAGTTGTTTTGTTTTTTTTGTTTTTTTTTTTTTTTTTTGAGGCGGAGTCACCCCCCCCCGCCCCCCCCCGGCCCCCCCCCCCACCCCTCGTCTGTTCCCAGGCTGCGGATGCAGTGCGGATCTCCCAAAAGGCTCACTGCAAGCTTCCGTCCCCCGGGTTTACGCCATTCTCCCTGCCTCAGCCCTCCGAGTAGCTGGACTACAGGCGCCCGCCACCTTGCCCGGCTAGTTTTGTATTTTTTTTTTTTTTTTTAGTAGAGACGAGGTTTTCACCCGTGTCCAGCCAGGATGGTCTCGATCTCCTGACCTCGTGATCCGCCCGTCTCGGCCTCCCAAAGTGCTGGGATTACAGGCTTGAGCCACCGCACCCGGCCGAAAATAGAAAGTTTTAACAGGACTAACATACTCATGCATCCTAAGAGGAACCAACCTAAAACAATTATAACTTTTGAACTGATGCAGTCAACCTGGTCCTGTAAATGTGCATCTCCACACTGATGAATGTTCTTTATTTAATTAAAATATATTGATCATGGCACATTTGTCTTTCTCAGAGTGGCCATGCATGATCTTTCAAGGAATTATTGTTTATTGGTTTGAGAAACGAATGGGCAGCTTTAAAAGAATATGTAAGCTTTTACATTTATTTTCTGTCTCCTAAGTAGTTACATATTGCTCTCAGTTAAAATATGCTGTCTTACCTGCTTAAAGCTTCCCTTGGAAGATATGTAGGTTGTAATAAACACTAATTAGTTTGTGCGACCATTCAGCAAACTGCTTTGGAAGAATCCAGTGATTTGCTTACAAATATCAGCTCTTTAATGGAATGTCTGATGCGAAGTGATTACACATTTATAAAGGATGTAGACTTAATCCAAAGTTATTAAGTCTCTTGTGATCAATTCACCTGATGCCACAGGAAAACAATTTAAGGGGAAGCTGTCTAAAATTAATATGTTAGCAGAGGTCACACTTACTGGAATTCGCAATTGTGCTCAGGGGTATAGTTCATTCTTTAAGTGGAAATTGACTAATAAGAAGGAAATTATAATTCACTTTTAGAGATAATTCTAAACAAATGCATGCCTAACTTATTTTCTGAACAAATTAGCATCCTGTTTGAATGTTTAAATATCAAATGAAACATCTTCCAATCGCAACATATAAGCCGTATAGAGAAAACAGTATTTTAGGGCATATTGAACACACATAGAAAGCTGTAAAAAGCCCACACACTCTTAAGTCATGACCAATTCTTAGGGTCTGCCCCAAAACACTATCTGAGAAATATCCCAAAGATGTGAGATGTCTTTGTTCAGAAAGTGTAAATTATAAACTGTGATGAGGGCTATGAAAAGTTATCCATAATGCTGTTAGAACAGATGATACAGAGATCTGAGAGGTCATAAAGATAGCCCTGAGGAAGTGACAATGATTTGAGAGATGAAGCGTCTCAATATTCCTGTCAAGTAGCTCTCCATCTTATGCTAATGTATCGTGTACTGTTTCCTTGCTACCCCAAAACCATGTAGAATCTCTTCTCCCTTGTTGCCTCTCTTGCAATGTGGGTTGGCCATACATCTCGGACTTGGCCTATGAGAAAAGAACAGAAATCTGGAAAGATTTGCTTTTTAAATTGAAAAGGAAGAGAGATATAACTGGCAAAGCACTTCTTCTTCTATTTTCCTAGTTTTCACATGGTAACTAGGTTAGCTATCTTGGTGTCCCGAGGCAACATGTAAGAAAAATTGGCCAAGGTTATTACAGAGATATCAGCTAGAAAGTCATCAATCCACTGAAACAGCAGCCAGAACTGCTTACTTCCAAACTCCACATTGTTGATACTTACGTTCCTATTTATTTAAGCCCCAGTATTGGGTTTTCTGTTATTTGCAGCCAAAAGGATCTCTAAATGTTACAATTACAAACCCTGTATAAGTAACTATGTGATCAACTCTAACAATCCAATGCAATTGTAGGCTGCAATGGTAGAAATAGAAACATCTAGCTGGCAGATATTAATATGCTAATAGTTACTCACTAGTTTCCAACTCATCATTGCAGAGAGGAAAAAAGCCAATAGAATGTGAAGTTTGGGGGAAGGAAGTGCAGGAATTGAAAGGTAATTGTATTTCGAAGTCAGTTGAGCTTTAGGATGTTTATTTCTTGTATAATATTTTTAGAGTGAGATTTTCACATGAATTATATTTTAGATTTACAAAGTGTATATTTTAAATTACAAAACAAAAATTTATATTTTATCCCTCTAAATTTCGGGCATGCTGAGGCATTACAGTATTTCTTTTTTGTTTATTTGATTTTTTGTTTGCTTGAATTTTTGTTTGTTTGTTTTGTGAAACAGATTTTGATCTATCACCCAGCTAGAATGCAGCGATGTGAACATAGCTTACTGCGGCCTTGTCCTCCTAGGGGCAAGTGATCCTCCTGCCTCAGCCGCCCATGTAGCTGGCACTATAGGTGTGCCACACCACAACCAGCTATTTTTAAAAAAATTTTTGTAGGGACAAGGTCTCACTTTGTTGCCTAGGCTGGTCTCAAACTCCTGAGCTCAAGCAGTTCTCTCACTTTGGTCTCCCAAAGGGCTAGAATTACAGGTGTGAGCTGGCTCCATTACAGTATTTCTGAGGTCAGGTCTGTCTGGATTGGACTTCTTATTTCATCATTAGTTGTGTAACCTAGAATAAATTATTTAACCTCTTTGAAGCTTAAGCATTCTCATTTGTGCAACAAGAAGATTAAGGGTATCTTACGCTGACCATCATTGTGAGGATTACCTGAGATTTCTTCAGCAGAGTGTCTACCACACTGTAAATGCTCAGGTGGTGTTGGCTGCGGTGAAGTGGATGCTGCCATTGACTGGCAGCTGCTCTGATACTGTACAGGTGATAATGTTGTGGTGCCCTTGTTTATTCTGTGGTCAATGTTGGTAACTGCCACTAACTATTCTTGTATGTCTGTTTTTCTAGATTCGTGACTTTTTTAAGGGAAAGAAGTCAATGTCCAAGGCGTCAGGCTATGAAAAGGGTTAGAAGACTCAAAGTAGTCAGCCATGTATTATCTGTATTCTATTTGACTCCTTTTCCTAATAACTGTTTCAGTGTTTATTAATCTTTCTTCATAACGTTTTCTCTTTCAAATTCCTTAACTCTTTTTACTGAATACACATTATGCAAATCCATCTTTTAGACATTCTGGGGAATAAACATGCGAAAGATATGGTCTTTGATTCCCGGAGCTTACAAGTTACTAAGAAACAGAAGATAGTTAGAATAATAACTCTAGTATAAATAAGGGTAAACACTATGTGCTTGATCCTAAGAAAGTGCTGTAGGAAGTCAGATAAAAGGAAGAATTACACCAGTAGGGCTGATCCTGGAGAACTTCACAGAGAAGGTACATTGCAATAGAACCATGTACAGTGATTAGGGTTTTTTTTTTTTTTTTTT
>NW_016814978.1:34844-37024 GCF_001698545.2 Rhinopithecus bieti | reverse complement strand
TTATTATACTTTAAGTTCTAGGGTACATGTGCATAACGTGCAGGTTTGTTACATATGTATACTTATGCCATGTTGGTGTGCTGCACCCATCAACTCGTCAGAGTCAGACATAGAACTGGGGAAAAGAATGTTGTTGGCAGAATAAAGAAAGGAATTGGAGGAGTGGAATAAAGAGAGAAAAAAATCAATGCAATCTTGGGAATTAATATTTTCACTTGAGACTTCCTAAAAATTTATTTGGCATGTGGAGGAGAGAAAACACATGTCCCTCCACTAAAGACAGTTGTGATTTTCTAGTGAACAAGTGAATCTTTCAAAGAGCTTGCCATATACTTATTTACCTCTTTTCCTAGTCAGTTGTTTTTCCTCACTGCAGTTTGCCACTATAAAGCCAGAGAAAGTTGATGAGGCCATTTAGCTTGTCAAAATCTCTCTAAAAGTAGACATTAAAACACATCTGCAGAAAATGCAGATGAAAAGAGTGCAATTAAAGCAAATGAGTGTGAGATGAATCCTTTACATTTTGAGGGAGGAAGATTCTGATATTGATCTTGGTTTTATCTCAATATGATTTACAGATTTAACTTCTGAGGCTTTATAAAGGAAAGTAAAATTAATAATTTTGTACTGTGTATTTTTACATTTTTTTTTCTGGGAATATAATCTTCTTTGGAGGTGGGGAGGAGTGATATATATGGGAATCTTTAAAACTGTCTTGAAGGAGGTGCTAGCTGAACAAAATTTTGAATGTTTTTCAGACAGTGGAGATTTTGAGAGTGCATTGAATGGACCTAATCAAATTTAACAAGGAGCTAAATAGCAACCCCTGTTTAGGAAAACATAAGCAATTCGGAGCTGAGAAAAAAAATAAATAAGGGGATAAATCAACAGCAACTAGGCTAAAGAGGAAGGTAAAAGCCTCAAGAACAAATGGTCAGCATTTTTTTCCTTTTGTTTTTAGTCAATACATAATAATGCATGTATTTGGGGGATACAAAGTGGTATTTTGATATGTGTATACAACGTATAATGATCAAATCAGGGCACTTATAATATTCCTCACCTTGAACATTTATCATTTTAAAAAATTCAACCATGATCATGCTTAACTTTGGTTATTTTTCTTTTTTATTAACTTTTATTTTAGGTTTGGGAGTACGTATGATGGTTTGTTTCATAGGTAAACACATATCACGGGGCTTTGTTGTACATGTTATTTCATCACCCAGTTATTAAGCTCAGTAGCCAGTAGTTATCTTTTCTGCTCCTCTCCCCACTCCCACCCTCCCCACTCAAGTAGACCCCAGTGTCTGTTGTTTCCTTCTTTGTACACATAAGCTTTTGTCATTTAACTCCCACTTATAAGTGAGAACATGTGGTATTTGGTTTTCTGTTCCTGCATTAGTTTGCTAAGGATAATAGCCTCCAGCTCCATCCATGTTCCCACAAAAGACATGATCTTGTTCTTTTTTACGGCTTCATAGTATTCCATGGCATATATGTACCACAATTTCTTTATCCAGTCTGTCATTGATGAACATTAGGTTGGTCCTGTGTCTTTGCTATTGTGACTAGTGCTGCAACGAATATTCACTAGCATGTGTCTTTATGGTAGAATGATTGATATTCTTCTGGGTATATAGCCAGTAGTGGAATTCCTGGGTTGAATTCTAGTTCTGCTTTTAGGTATTTGAGGAATTGCCATACTGCATTCCACAGTGATTGAACTAATTTACACTCCCTCCAACAGCATACCAGCATTCTTTTTTCTTCACAACCTCACCAGCATCTGTTGTTTTTTTTCTTTTGAGACGGAGTCTCACTCTGTCGCCTAGGCTGGTGTGCAGTGGTGCAATCACGTGCACCTGTAATCCCAGCTACTCAGCAGGCTGCGGCAAGAGAATCACTTGAACCCATGAGGCAGAGGTTGCAGTGAGCGGAGATCACGCCACTGCACTCCAGCACTCCAGCCTGGGCAGCAGAGAGAGACTCTATCTCAAAAAACAAACAAACAAACAAAAAACAAAAACAAAGATTTTCTCATATCTTTCCAAAAATAAATTGTTGCTTTACATATTAACTTACAAATAGGTAGGCATAATTTATTGCATTGCTTTATTTCATAAGCAATCACCTTTACAAAAAAATCAACTGATGAAGAAAATATTAAAAGACCTTTT
>NW_016814978.1:3167-34274 GCF_001698545.2 Rhinopithecus bieti | reverse complement strand
TTTAATTACAATTATTAGACTAAGCTAAAATGATTATATTTTGGTGTTTAAAATATATCACAGCAAAATGTGATGTTTTACAACAAATTCATATATAATGCAACAAAATTATGAATACTGCAACAATTGTTTTACTAATTTTCTCTAAGGCATTTCTTTATCTTTAGTTATTTCACTTTTATTTCTTTTCCAAGTGCCTGTGTTACAAAAATATCATTGAATTTCTCTGTGAACCATTATCTGGTCTAACTTTCCAGAATTTTATTTATTAAAGATTTTGCAGGTTACCCCAGCAGTTATTCATTACTTCAATTTCTTTAATGAAACCAGTGTTTTGACATGTATATTTTATTTGGGTATTATTTGATATTGTATATGCAATATCCAGCAATCAACAAGTGACCTTCCAGAGAGATGTGGAATGAATTAGTGGGAATAGACACTAGAATAAGGGTGGAATATCTGAATGGAACTAAGGAATAATTAAGTGACCAATTAATGTGAAAGTATTTTCATGTTACAAAACTTTGTTTCCCTACAAAATAGGGAGATTACTTGACCATACGGTATCTTTGAGTATTTTAGAAAATGGTGCCCATTCTAGGTAAACACAACCCTCAAATTTGCATGTCTTAGATTCACTCGTTGGCAGGGTTCTCTTGTGCAGAATCATAATCTGTCAGTCACACATGGTGGCCAAGCTATTGAATATGACTCCAAAATTTTACTGTATAGTAATAAGTACAAATTATAAATAACTGGACAATTCAGTTAATACAAATAATAATGACAATACCAATAGCAACGTTTGTCAATTCACAGGGGAATATGTGCAAAGCAGTTTATTTCAAATAGACACAATTCTTAATTAACTAAATGTCACTTGAATTTCATTACTAGTGCAGGTCGTCCCAAGAGCTAAGTTGTTTGCTTTGTTGACAAAGAGAAGACATGCCTGTCTTTATGCAGATGAGTAAATAAGGCTGTGTGCCTTCTCTTCCATCTAAAACTCCTTCTCTTTTCTATCCATCCTCAAATTTCTGTCTTTATCAAGGCAAGGCAAATATATTCATCTCTAGTATGAGCCTTTGCTCATTCCCTGTTGTGAATTTCTCTTCAATAAACTTCATGTTGTTTCTAGATTAGAGGTTTATTAAAACTGTTATCACAATTAAAACACTTATCACAATTCTGCCTTGTATTAAAAACACAAGTGTAAGTCACCCTTCCATACAGAGGGTAATAATAATGGTGTACTTATCTTAACAATTTTCTATATCTTTTCTACTTCTTACTATTAGACAAGTTAAATGAATACTAAATACACAAAGAAGTTAAAAAAAGATGGAAGTCAAATGGACTGATAAGAGATTTAAATTTTTGCATTCAAATTATTTTATCTTGAATAGATAATACTTGACCATGGCAGAACGTTTGAAGCAAAATGCATAAATTTTGTCTCCTGACTCATACAATTCCCCTTCCAAGGGACAGTAGTATTACTGTAACTCATGCATTGTTTCAGAAATTGTCTTTGTCTGTCTATCTATCTATCTATCTATCTATCTATCTATCTATCTATTCCACCTTTTTAAAATGCTTATTGTAGTAACATATTACAAACCTTGCTGTGTATTTGCTATACTCTATTAAAATATACCTTAGGCATCTTTCCATAGCACTATCCAGATACTTCCTCATTCTTCTTTAAACCAATAGTATACTGAAAGGCCTTTAAGATATTCTAAATCATTTGTTATTATAAAAAGTGTTGCAATTAATAACCTTGTAGATACATCGTCCTACACATGTACTGGTGTATCTGTAAGATCCCAAGAAATAAATTTTCTGGGTTAAAAGTTCCTTGTGAAGGCGGGGCGCGGTGGCTGAAGCCTGTAATCCTAGCACTTTGGGAGGCCGAGACGGGCGGATCGCGAGGTCAGGAGATCGAGACCATCCTGGCTAACACGGTGAAACCCCGTCTCTACTAAAAACTACAAAAAACTAGCCGGGCGAGGTGGCGGCGGGCGCCTGTAGTCCCAGCTACCTGGGAGGCTGAGGCAGGAGAATGGCGTGAACCCGGGAGGCGGAGCTTGCAGTGAGCTGAGATCCGGCCACTGCACTCCAGCCTGGGCGACAGAGCGAGACTCCGTCTCAAAAAAAAAAAAAAAAAAGTTCCTTGTGAAGGGTCAAATTGCCCTTCACAAGAACTGCAACTGTTTATCACTCCATAACCCTTTAGTGGAAGAAAGTGCCTACTTCTCACTTCTCCTCAATCTAGTACATTATCTTTTTTATTTTTTGCCATTCTCAAAGCTGAAAAATGGTATCTCAGTATTCTTTTTATTTACATGAAAAGTGAAACTGAGCATCTTTCCATGTTTCAGAACAATTTATAGTTTCTTTCCTCTTAACTTTCTGTTTAGATTATCTGTCCATTTACGTGTTGGGCTATTGGTCTTTTCAAACTGTCTTGTAAGAGCAATCTTTATATGTTAAAAAAATCAATTATCTCTAAGTTTCAGATGTTTTATTCCTCAGCTTGTAATTTGCATATGTGCTGTTCATAACAAATTTTTCCATGTCAAAATTTATGTTGTATATAGCTAGTTTATCGACATCAAAAACAACTTAAATAATTTTTCTCCTTTGGCCATGAATAGCATGTAAGAAATACACATGGATTACAAATGCTAGAGATTTGAATTAGATATAAAGAAGCTTTAAGAAAAGAAACTATCATTTGAGCTGATTTTGTAGAATGTTTACTGAGTATCTTTCTCCAGAGAGATGTTAGATTATGAGTAAAATAATGGTCATAGTCCTTGAGTAGCTCTTGCCTGAAATCAGCTAGATTAGGTAACGTTTTGAGACCATCTTTGGCACTATGGATATAAATGTTATTCAAATAAGTTGCTATACATATTGAAGAATATATAGTATCCTCCCAAAGTTCCACAGGGATCATTCAGGCTATTTTTTCCCCTGTACCAACAGGGAAAAGGGGAATAAAAGATGAATAACTTGTCACTTCTATCACAGTGAATAAATGGGACACTGGGACTAGGATCCCCCGCCAAAATGGCTCCACTGCCAATGTCATCAGCAATGTCTTGGCTGTTTTCCCCCCATACAGAGTGCTTTCTCCCAAACTGAAACCAGCACTAAACTAAGCTATGGTGAACTAAACAAAACTGCATTTGCCAAAGTCCAAATGATTGGAAACACTGTCCTCTTAAAATTTCATGTGATTTGGCCTTTCACAACATTCAAATAAACAAACAATACATGCATAAATGAACTTGAATAGTGTGCTTTTGATATGAAGTTCTCTAAGCAACACATTAGTGTTTATACAGCATCGATCTGGCCCTTTGGACTAATTAGCTGACTTAAATAAAAAGGCATTTCAAATAATATATTTGAATAGAAAATAAAAGGACAGAGAATAAAATTTAAATACTTCAGAGCTTCATTTACCTCTTGAAATACAAATCAAATCAATATGTTCAAAACCCCTAGGTTGAAAGTCTGGAGATGAACACACACAGATGTACATGCATGTATATAAGCTTGTCCATGTTCTTAAAATATCCATGAAAACTATAGACTTGACCTGAATTAGAACAAAGCCACTAACACTACTTTAGGACGGTAGGTATTTTTAAGGAGCAAACATTAAGACTTTGACATTTATTCTAAAGTCAGAAATGTCTCAGATAACTGGTGAGAGACAGACTCAGTATTGGTTTTATACCTAAGCCCTGGGCACTCCAAGAATATTGTCACACAGAA
This sequence comes from Rhinopithecus bieti, assembly GCF_001698545.2. NCBI lineage: Eukaryota > Metazoa > Chordata > Mammalia > Primates > Cercopithecidae > Rhinopithecus > Rhinopithecus bieti. The sequence goes on along the minus strand of NW_016814978.1, from coordinate 30,479 downwards.
TAAAGAAAGCCCTTATTTGTTATACAGAGTCTATTTAACCATTAAGCATAATCAAGAATGCACAAGATGGCAGGGGTCGGGGGAAAGGGGGAATAAGGATTGCTATTGGGTACAAAACTATAGTTATATAGAACAAATAAGGTCTAATATTTGATAGCACAACGAGGTGATTCCAGTCAACGATAATTTATTGTATGTTTAAATACAACTAAAAGAGTATAACTGGATTATTTGTAACACGAAGAAAATATCAATGTTTGAGATAATGAATCCCCCATTTACCCTGGTGCGATTATAATGCATTGTATATCTGTATCAAAATATCTCATGTACCTCATAAATATATAAACCCACAAAATTAAGAATATTTTAAAGAGAAGGCTCTTGGTCAAGGCTACCAGATTCCTGGAAAATATTAAGTAAAAAATATGGACATAGGTAAGTTTAATGATTCAGTGGACAGAGGGAGAATGGCAGACATCATAATAGAATGAGCCATAACAGATGGTTGCTAAGAGAGGCTCTGATAAAGAAATTGGAACAAGTATAATTGGAAGTTGACTGATGGAGAATAAATAATACGCAGGAGTTTTTTTTTGCTTGTTTGTTCTTAATTAGGAATTCTCTGTAAAGCACTAACCAAAAGAGGGTTTATTACCATGAATGTACACACTGGGAAAAGTCAGAGGAGTAGAGGATTAGTCAATGGTTATGATACACGTGCGTGTGAAAGCATAGAGGAAAGAAAGGGACATGCAATGTTACATTTTCTGCTGTTCTTTCCTGATGGACAAACACCACCAATGTAATTTTCCAAATCCTAGTTTGGTTCCTCGATGCCTTTATAAGACGTCTTTTTATTATGCTCTTGTGTTTTATTTTCTTGCAATCTTTAAAAATGTAGTCTCTTATGTCTTAGACTATGCATTTTATACAGATTTATCTTCCTATTTGATGAAGGCCAAATCTTCTTAATGAAACCATTTTATTTAAGAGAAAATGTTTTAATACTAATCTTACTAAAGAATATTCTCTTCCTCTGGTTGTTAAGAATGGGGATTTTCCTTCTACAGTAATTTTTCCACAAGCCTGATGTTGAATGTTTGCTTACTCATGATCAGATAAGAAGAAATCTCTTCAGACTTAATGGTCAAAATTTGAAAGTGTACGTGGATTAGTGTTTCATTTCTTAAATAATCAAGAGAATGTAAATAGCAGTAACAGTAAAGTGTCATTGAACACCCATCATCTATCAAATTCACAAAAGTCTAAAAGCCTGATAATGCCAATGTTGATGAGAATATGGAGTAACAGGAACTTTTTAATACTTCTGCTAGTAGTATAAATTAATACAATTATTTTTTAAGATAAATGTTATCTGATATTGTTGAATATATATGATCAAATGTCTAGCAATTACACTCAGATATAGATACATTTATATTCCTGAGCATTGAGATGTAAGCAAAAGATTGTCTATAGTTAAATACTATTCGTAATAGCCCCTGATTTGAAACGGTTCAATGATTCTTTAAGAGGGGAATATATAACTATATCAAAATGTATTCATACAATAAAATATTTTTCATCATTAAAATGAGCACAGTACACTTACAAACAACATAGATAAATCATACAAATAATGTTGAAAGAAAGAAACAAGAAAAAAAGTGCATTCACTATGATGTCACTAATGCAAAAGCTTGAAAAAGGAAAATGACTGAACTTTTTAGAGATGCATACTTTGGTGATACATCTCTGAAGAAAGTAAGGAAATGACCCATCAGAATGTCAGGATAACGGCTGCTTCTGTGGGGAGCAGGACTGGGAAATCTGAAGACGGGCAATATTCTCTTTTTTTATCTCAGTAATGGGAACATCAGTGTTTATCATTATTCATTAAACTGGCATTTATGTTTTATGAACTTTTCTATAAATGGAATATTAAAAATAAAGAGTATATAGATTTCTTTCTCTTTTATTTTTTCTTTCGAGATGGGGTGTCACTCTGCAGCTTAGACTGGAGTGCAGTGGTGTGATCATGACTCACTGCAGCCTCGATTTCCCCAGGATCAGGTGATCCTCCCACCTCAGTTTTTGTATTTTTAGTAGAGATGGGGTCTCACCATGTCACCCATGCTGGTCTCGAACTTCTGGGCTCAAGCAATCCACCCACCTCGGCCTCCCAAAGTGCTAGGATTACAGGTACAAGCCACTGCACCCAGCCAAGTACATATTTCTTTGGCCCCATTCATTGTCAACTAAGGGGACGACTGGATAGACAAGTCAAAAGAGAAAAAGCAATCAGCAGAGCAATAGATTATAATTATTTGTCTACACATTTAGCTCTGCCACTGAACCTCACTAGACACTAACCTGGAGATTAGTCCAGAATTCATGTATTCAACCCCAGTGCCTAGTCCTGAGCTTCATAATAACCACACTCAAAAATGTGTGTTGAAAGTACAGGTGGGTGAATAAATGAGTTATGCGGAATCCACAGTCAGCTACTATGGTCCTTAGAATGTGTGTGTGTGTGTGTGTGTGTGTGTGTGTGTGTGACAGAGAGAGAGAGAGAGAGAGAGAGAGACAGAGAGAGAGATGAGGTAAAGGTTTGTTGTCTCTGTGATGGGCCAATGAGATCTAGTTTCTTGTATAATAATAGCCAGGAAAGTAAAAGACTGCAATATTGTCCGCAAGCCCTACATAACATGTATCAGAAGTGTTTGCATGCATCGGTCATCGAGTTCTATTGTATACATGTTGAAATTGAATGGATGTTTAGTTAGGTAAATAAGTACAATCAGAGACAAGTTAAAAATAAAAGCATAAGTTTACCTGTGGATAAAGAGAATTTTGAGTTCATCTACAGAAGTTGGCAGTGGGGATGGGAAAAGAAGTAGGGACCTTAAGCTCAGCTGGGACAAATTCTGAATAATTGTCTGCTAAGAGGCTTACATATCCCAAAGTAGGTGGTTTTGGCCCCATGCAGAGGAGTGTTTAATGTGGCCTTCCTTATGAGGGGAGGCAAAGTATGGTGGCAGTTGTTTTGATTTCACTGACTTCTGGACAGTATGTCCTAGGATAATTGGTGCTATTTGCAAATAATATGAAGAACTCTGTATTAGACTTTGAAATATTCTTGAGTAATATTCAAAATAGTAATCACGTTATTTCTCTTTTCCTTTTCTGAACCTTTTTTCTCCTTTCCTTTCTTCCTGAACAGTTGTATTCTTTTCTTTCTTTTTTTTTTTTTTAGATGAAGTCTTATTCTGTCACCCAGGTTGGAGAGCAGTGGCGCAACCTCGGCTCACAGCAGCCTCCACCTCCTGGTTTCAAGCAATTTTCCTGTCACAGCCTCCTGAGTAGCTGGGACTACAGGCCTGTGCTACCACACCCAGCTAATTTTGTATTTTTAGTAGGGATGGGGTTTCACCATGTTGGCCAGGCTGGTTTCGAACTCCTAGTCTCAGATGATCCACCCATCTTGACCTCCCAAAGTGCTGGGATTACAGGCATGAGCCATTGCTCTTGGCCCCTGAACAATTGTATTCTAAAGTCAATAGGTGGAGCTGAATATGGTAGACATTCATTTTGAATATAGAGGAGTGCAGTGACCCAGACCTGGGGGTAACCTGGATATCTATACAGGAGAACTGCCTGTCACAGGTGTCAGAACCTCGTTACAGTGAGAAGTGCATCCCTTCAGGGGGCAACATGGCATGGGGGATCAGAATGCAAACAGGTAAAGAAGGCAGTCCTTTGAACTTTTCACCAAGCAGGCTGAGGAGAGAGTCCATGTGGGAGGATACCCAAGTGTGTTACGTCAGAGACTGAGCAGCTTGAAGAGGGTGTCCATATCAAGTTATGAGATTGACAGACATACTAGAAAATAACTGACTCATCTATTAAAGAATGTCAAAGGCAGATGGAGGCACTCCTCCAAATGAAAGGTTGCTGAAGTGAAATGACAACTAAAAGAGACAGATGCTTTTAAACAGGACTCTATTGCTGTAAAGGATACCGTTAGGACATTTGGTAAAACTTGGAGTCTGAGGATCAGATAACTATATCAATCCTAATGTCCTGATTTTGATGGCTGTACTGGCGTCATGTTGGAGAATGTCTTTACTTATAAGAAATACATACTATAGTTCTGGGGGTTGATAGGGTGTCAGGTCAGCATTCACTGCTGATGAAACCCAAGCTCAGGTAAGTTAATTGTTCAACTGGTGATTGAACTGGAATGTGAAACTACAGCAGACCCTTTCCATTAGATTTTTCCCTTGCTTCTCTGAGCATTTAATAATTAAGTACGTTGTATCTACTAGTCATCTTCATTTCTCTGATTGGGAATGTCCATGATAGAGAAAAATGGTGAAAAGAAAGTGTGAGATTACTGTAGGAATATTTATAAAATGGCACTCCTCATTGGATGTAGCAAGGTTTAGCTCAAATGTAACTACCTCAGAGAGACCTCCCCTGGTGTCTGTTTCTCTCTGTTGGGTGTAAGCCCCATCAGAGCTGATACCCTGTCAGTTTGTTTAATTGTATCTTCTGTGGCCAACACAGTGCCTGGTACAGGGAAGGCCCTCAATTAAACATGGATGGAAAAAAAGAGAAAGTATAGTTTGCTTCAAGAGCTATTCCGTAATTCTCCATTTTGAAGTCCAATTCTTATTTTGGGAAGTCCAATCAAATATCCAATATCAATCATTTACCAGCAGTCTTCTTGGAGTGACTTGAGTTTTTGTGCACCTGCCCAGATGGAAATCCTCAATAAGCCTGCCATTTAGCCTGTGTTTCAGAGACTCAAACTGCAGAAATTTTCTTGCCCTGCCTCTGCCTCAAATTGGTCCCAGAATAAAGCTATATATGTTATCGCATGCATTTTCTGTCACAGCCACAACTTTCTTTGGTTTTGGTTGACCTACATTATGCGTTAACACGGAGATGAGAAGGGTAGAGGTGCAAGTCAGACAGGTAGAGGAGACTGGCTATTAACTTTCTTTCTCTGCAAGGTTAACAATGTTCTTGTTTGCAGACTGGAAAAAAAAGAGACAGAAGTTTGTCTCTCATTTAGCTGGATTCACAGAGACGAAGTTGCCTTACTGGGTTCTGTGAGCATAATCATCCCTATGGCAACGGAATTCTATCTATGATAGTGATTTCACTATTGCATCAAAGAGACATATGGTTTTTATTTGTTTTTTGGAACATGACAGGGTCTTATTCTAATATTCCATACTGGCATAAAATAAAAGGAAATATGTAAAATGTGAGTGGAGGTAACATACCTTTTAAACTCAAGGTCCTCTCTTGTTAGTCAGACTCAGAAAGTTCCTCTCTTTTAAGGGTTTCATTTTGATGCTTTCCTTTTCTCACATTCTGATATGGTAAATGACTGCCTTCTATTTCTATCAGACTGACACAATCAGTCAGCCTTCAGATCCCAAACATGTTTGCAAACCATCTGTTACATTTACTAACAGAGTGAAACAAAAGATCTGGCACTTGACAGTGTTTCAGATATCAACTTTGAAGCCTCATGAATTTGCTAAAATCTGCTGGTATGCTACACTCAACTATCTATGTTCCAGAAACTTGCAAAGGACCTCTAACCAAAGCCTTGTTATTACTTTCCTAAATGCTATCATTAAAATGCTGAAGGTAATTTGCGATCAACCCATTGCCTTTACATAGAAGGGTATATTACTCTTGGAAAAGGGAATCGGATCTGCAAATATTTTATTATATTCTGGAACATAAACATGCAATTATTCAAATCAATCCTCTAAGCTTGTACACTTGAACTGTGCTATCTGCCAGAGATCCATAAAGTGATGTCAGATGAATAGAATTAGAGGATTAGAGGGTAAACAGCATTTAGCGGTGATTCGGGGGTATATGATACTTCGTGCTTAGCTAATGGGTTCTCTAGAGTATGGCAGAAATATTGTTCTGGTTGAAAAGAAATGAGCTATTGGGCAAAGTTTTAAAAATAATTTTATGACTGTTTCTTTTCCAGAGAGTCCAATCAAATAAAGCATAAGACAAATATATTCATTGTTAGCATGGGACAGCCGTGAGTTATGATGGTACCAAACCCATATGTCCACATAGTGCTCAACTGTTTACAAAGTATCCCATAACATTATCCTACTTATTCCTTCGATGACGCTGTGAGGGGAGAAAGTAGTTACTCTCTACCTTCTACATCTGAGGAGGTAGACTCAGATTAGTGATATGTTTCACTTAAAATCCCAAAGTTAGTAAGACAGAAAGCTGAAGGTAGGGTAGTCAACCATCCTTATTTTCCTGGGACTGATGTGGGTACTGGGACATGGGAATCTCAATTTTAAAACTAAGGGTAAAAGGTTTCCTGAGACATGAGACTTTTATTTTTAAAATCAGAAAAGTCCTGGACAAACTTGGAGAAGTTGATCACTTTAGCTAGAGATCTATGAATCAAAGAATTCTGACTTCAGTTCTCTTACCTTGCTACACAACTTCGATGATAGGTTTCATGGATCAGATTCAATGATTTGGTTTACTCAATATGCCTTTATTCACTCAGGCTGGGAAACTGAGGCTTATATGGTAGAAATATCTTACAGTGGGTTTTACATGCTTGCTTATTTTAGATGGGACAACAAACCAGCATTCATCCTCAGTTTTACGAATTGCATTCTTCCTTCACATGAAACTTCAGGAGATTGTGCCAAGAGGAATATTGCAACTCAGAACCTAGAATAAAATTCTGCAATTAATCAGAGAAAAATAAGTGATTTGTAATGTGTGGCTTTCATTTGAAAACAAACCACATTAACTACACATTTCTAGGACTCAATGAAATATTTTTACTGCTGCAAGGCCATCACAAGTCGATAGTTCATACTGTGAACTACAAATTAATTCCAGCAGCAGTCCTGATGTCCAGAGTCTCTTTTTTCACCATCATTTATACTTTTAGTGTCAAAAGCTCTGCATCCAAACCCCTACTATCTATTAGAATGCCATGCTAGCAAATGGTGACATCATCTGGAACCTTAAAAATACTGAGATCTGGCTTTGCATATAAGGGTTAAGCTAAAAAAGATGACATATTATGAGACTTTGAGTTCTACTAATGGAGCTAGAAGACACACTATTATGAAAAACAACAGAAATAAATAGATAAGCCTTGCCAAACCCAGTTAGTTTGCAGCTATAGGTTTCCTTGATTTTGTCAGTCAGATAAATATTGGTAATTTTTGACATGTTTTGTTAGAAAGTTGTTTCTAATCAGCAAATAGATGATTTTTAAAGTTGTAAAACAGAAATCCAGCTAATAAATCCTGAATATGTAGATGCATAGTGACAAGAATGAATAAAAAGTGATATCTCCTCAATAAAGAAGGTTTTATTCCATTCTGTTGTTTTTGTTTGTTTGTTTGTTTGTTTGTTTTTTAAGTTCAGGTGTAGCTCTAACACAACTTTTACAACAGTTGTATGCCAAAGTCTAAAATATATTGATGAGAGAAATCAAAGATCTCAATAAATGGAAAGCCAAACTGTGTTTGTGGAAGAGAAAGCTCAACATAATAAAGTTATAAATTCTCTCTAAATTGATACACAAATTTAGTGCAATTTCTATCAAAATCTCAGCAAGATTTTTATTCATGCAGTCAAGATTATTCTAAAATTTGTATGGAAATGCAAAGGAACTAGAATAGCTACAATAATTTTGAAAGATTACAAAGAGAGAAGAATTGCCCCTACCTGATTCAAGACTTATTATGTAGCTGCAGCAATCAAGATTGGTATTGATAGAGAGACAGACACACAATGATCAATGGAACAGAATAGAGAACCTGGAAATAAATCCACAAAAAAATGTATCCAACTGATTTTTGACAAATGAGAAAAGGCAATTTAATAGAGGAGGTGAAATTGCTTTTTTTCATTAAATGATGCTAGAGCAACTGAACATCCATAAGAAAAACAAAACAAAGCAGAACAGAACAAAACCCCTTGACCTAAACTTCATAACAACAACAAACTTTTGCTTTGAGAATGACCCTGTTAAGAAGAAAAAAGACAAGGTACAGATTGGGATAAAATACATGTAATGTATGTATCCAACAAAGGACTAGTATCTACAATAAATAAAGAACTCTCAAAACTCAACAGGAAAAAGAATAAACAATCATATTAAAGAATACACAAAAGATTTGAGCAGACATTTCAAGAAAGAAAATATACAGGTATCAATTCTGCACTAGAAAAGATTTTCAACATCATTCATCATTAGGGCAGTGTAAATTAAAACCACAAGAACAAGATATCACTGTACCCTCTATCAGAATGCTTAAAGACTAGTAACAACATTAAATGCTGTCAAGGATGCAGAAAAACTGGATTTCTCACACATTCCTAGAGGGAATGTAAAATGGTATAGTCATTCTGGAAAATAGTTCCTTAGCAAGCTAAATATGCAGCCACCATATGGCCCAACAATTACACTTCTTGGCATTTATCCCAGAGAATTAAAAACTTATCTTCACACAAAACCTGTACACAAATGTTTATATCAGTTTTATTTGTCATAGCAAGAACTGGAAACAATTCGGATATCCTTCAACTTGTGAATGGTGAAACAAGTTGTGGTACAACTATGTCATGGAATGTTACTCATCAATAAAAGAACAATCAATATAAGAAATAATTCAGATAAATCTTTAGAAAAGTATGCTGCATAAAAACATTTATGCATAAAAAAATCTAAAATTGTTATGTAACATATAATTCCACTTATATAACATCCTGAAATAACAAAATTACAGAAATAGAGAACAGATTAGTGTTTGCTAGGGTTTCAGTAGGAGTTGGGGGTAGGAAGGAAGTGGGTGTGGCAGTAAGAGGAAAACATGAGTGATCTTTGTGGGTGATGGAAAGGTACTGTATCTTGACTTTATCAATGTCAATATCTTGGTTTTTATATTGTACTACGGTTTTGCAAGATGATACTATTGGGGAAAACGGAGTAAAGAGTACACAGGATTTCTCTGTATTATATCTTACAACTATGTGTAAAATGATAATTATCTCAAAATAAAAAAACGTAATTACGTGACTTGCATGAGATTAGAGACTACTATTCTAAGTGAAGTAATTTAGGAATGGAAAATGAAACATTGTATATTCTCACTGATATGCGGGAGCTAAGCTATGAGGATGCAAAGGGTGAAAATGATACAATGGACTTTGGGGACTTTGGGGGAAGAGTGGGAGGGGGGTGAGTGATAAAAGACAACATATATGATGCAGTGTATACTGCTCGGGTGATGGGTGCACCAGGATCTCACAAATCACCACTAAAGAATTTACTTATGTAACCGAATACCACCTATAACCCAATAACTAATGGAAAAATAAATCAATAAAAAATATAAATAAATAAATTTTAAAAATGTAATCGCAAAACAAAGAAGTTCATTCATAATCTGATAACATGTTCCATAGCATAACCTGTGTGGTTGATGGCTCAGGTGATTTTAGTCACCCAGAATATCCCAGATAGGTGCTTAGTCTTCTATTTGGGGTGGTGCTTGCCCCCAGATGACCATGAGAGAAGAGGATCAGGGCTGACTAGGAAGCTGTGATCTTTAATGCTTGCATTCACTTGGCTAAGCTACAGTGCCCAGTTGTTTGGCCAAACACCAGCCTAGATGTTGTAAGGTATTTTTAGATGTGATTAACACCTAACATTTTCAGTAAAGAAGGTTACCATCTATGGTGTGGCTGGGCCTTATCCAATCAAAGGCCTTAAGAGAAAAGACTAAGATCCTCTGAAAAAGGAATTTTGCCTCCTGATTGCCTTCAGACTCAAGACTGAAACATTAACTTTTTCCTGTGTCCCCAACCTACTGGCCTAATCTTCAGATTTTGGACTTTATAGCCCCAGTAATTACATAATTTATTCCTTAAAATACTTTCTCTCTCTCTCTCTCTCTCTCTCTCTCTCTCTCTCTCTCTCTCTCTCGTGTGTGTGTGTGTGTGTGTGTGTGTGTGTGTGTGTGTGTGTGTATTCTATTGGTTCTTTTTCTCTGGAGAACCCTAATACAGAAGCCTAAGAAATTTTTTTGTGAACTTAAATACCATGAATCCTCTCAAATATCCATGTGATTACATGGCAGTTTCTTCGGAGGCTTGAGGTTATCCCTTACCCAAGGTGAGGCATGCATGGTGGGTGGTGATTGGATCATGGGGGTATATTTCCCCCGGGGAGCTACTCTCATGATAATGACTGAGTTATCATGAGACCTGTTTTTTAAAAAATGTGTAGCACTCTCCTCCTCTCTCTCTTCCTCCTACTCCAGCCACATGAGGTGCTTGCTTCCCCTTTGCCTTCCGCCATAATTATAAGGTTCCTGAGGCCTCCACAGAAGCAGGTGCTGCCGTGCTTCCTGTGCAGCCTGTGGAACCATGATCCAGTTAAACCTGTGTTCTTTACAAATTACCCAGTCTCAGGTATTTCTCTAGAGCAGAGAGAAAGGATTAATACAGAGTGCTTACAGCAGACAGCTTGTGCACGTCTCATTGAACCTCAAAACAACTCTGTGAAGCAGGCTCTATTAGTAGTCTCCATTTAATAACGTAGGAAACAGAGGCTTTGAGAAGGCAGGTAAGTCATCCAAGGTCATAATTCTCACTTGCAGGTAACTTCCTTTGGGTCAGGAAACTGTCATCTCTTAGGGATTTGATCATCTACAGCCAACATTTCCATAATGGAGATACAGAGAAGGCTACTTATTCTCAAGACTTATTGATCTTTTTGTCAGATATTTCTAACAGTTTTCTGAGTTCAGTGAGTTCTCTTTTGGGAAGGAGCAAATCCTCTAAATAATCAAAGTTGCATAAATGATTACTTTGACAGGGTGTATATGCCAGAGAAGCAGAATGGGGAACTGACGCAAACCAGCAGAAACAAAGAAAACTCATCATACATGTGTTTCTTTCTTTTTTTTTTTTTTGAGATGGAGTCTCGCTCTGTCGCCCAGGCTGGAGTTCAGTGGCACGATATTGGCTCACTGCAAGCTCTGCCTCCCGGGTTCACGCCGTTCTCCCACCTCAGCCTCCCGAGTAGCTGGGACTACAGGAGCCCGCCACCACGCCCAGCTGATTTTTTGTATTTTTAGTAGAGACGGGGTTTCACCGTGTTAGCCAGGATGGTCTCGATCTTCCGACCTCGTGATCTGCCCACCTCACCCTCCCAAAGTGACATGTGTTTCTTTTAAGATGTATGCACTTGTAGCCTCATGAACTTGTGTTCTTACATGTATACATAGAAATAGTTGTGGAGACCCAGGAGGAGATGCTGTACAGTTAACGATGACCCTGAAGAAGAATTACTGTTAAAGTGAAGGACACTTCCCTCCCCAAATAAAGAAAAACACAGAGGACCATATAGAAATTAAAAACCAAGAACTTCAATAAGTATATACCATTTAAATGCTGAGGATCTCTCTGCTCTAGTAGGTGGCAGTAAAGGTTATGTTTTTATCTAGATAAACAAAATGTTGCTAAGAAACATCTTGTTTCCAGAACATCTTGTCAGTTGATTCTGAAAGAAAAAAGTCAGGCAGCTCAGGAAGAGTGGGCAAGAGAACAAAAACAATAGGAATTTTATCCACGAAGTAATGTGAATTTTAAAAATACACTTTGCAGAACTTAGGCGTCTATATGAATATTGTCCTTCAAGCTGGCTGCTTTGTGAATACTTGTGAGGGTTAGAGAAATAAATTGTAGTTATACAAAATGTTTTCACTCCTCTTTGGGAACCACATCTAGAGGCCGTTTGTAAACCACATAATGATGTTGGCCACATTATTTATTCCACGATGTACTACAAAGAAAACAGCCTTCGGGAATGATTTAGCCTCCATGATTCTTTGTTCCCTCATCTGTGAAATGGGTCTAATACCTAATCTCAGTGTGTTGTCGTGATAGTCATGGATAATAATCATAGCTACCATTTTGAATGTGATATGATTGGATCTGGGTCTCCACCCAAAACTTATGTTCAATTGTAATCCCCAGTGTTGGAGGTGAGGCCTGGTGGGAGGTGAGTGGATCATGGGTGTGCATTTCCCCCCAGGTGCTGTTTTCATGATAGTGACTGAGTTCTAGTGAAATCTGGTTGTTTAAAAGTGGGTAGTACCTCCCCGCTCTCTCTCTTCCTCCTGCTCCAGCCATGTGAGGTGATTGCTCCCACTTTTCCTTCTGCCATGATTGGAAGTTTCCTGAGGCCTCCACAGAAGCAGATGCTGCTAGGCTGACTGTGCAGCCTGTGGAACTGTGATCCAGTTAAACCTGTTTTCTTTATAAATTACCCGGGCTCCGGTATTTCTCTATGGCAATGAGACAACAGATTAATACAGAGTGCTTACATCAGATCCTTTGTCCATATCTTATTGAAGCTCACAACTTTCTGAAGCAGACTACTGCCATTAGAAGTCTCCATCTAACAATGGAGGAAACAGAGGCTTTGAGATGGAAAGTAAGTTATCCAAGGTCATAATTTAGTAACTGACAGAGCCAAGAGTTGATTCCAGATATCTTGGACTCCTAAGTTCATGTCTTAACGACTGTATCATAATATCTCTCAATAATTAAACTTACCCGAAGAGGTATCTATTATGCTGTATGCACATAGTAGTTATTCAAGATTAATACATATTATACTCTCCACTCTTTTTTATAAGCCTACGGATGCTTGAGTTGATTTGGAATCATTCTTTTCAAATGTAAAAATGACTGGAAGCAACAATCAATCTTAGATAAATTTCTTGGTGATTGCTCTGAAAACAAGATACTTAGATAATTAAGGCAATCCAAACAGCACACAAGTAAACATAGGCAGGCAAGTCAACTTGCCTTTCCACTGACCTGCCTTTGTAAACAAAGATGGAAAGGTCCTCTTTCTGTTCAGCTCCTCTCATAGGAGTTTGCCAGATATAATAGACCTCTACTCTCACTGGGTCAGTCTACCCACTGAAGCATGTAATTGGTTCTTTTTATGCATCAGACTGGTTCCTGGCGTTCATAACCTTGGTTAACTGGAGATGACTCCTGTGTCTTACTGAGTAAAGACAAAGAAGATCCTGAAGTTACATCTTTCTGAAACTGAAGGTGCAGCTTCATCTGTGATAGAAGATAGTGGCGTGAGGTCTTTATAGTTTAGAATCTAAATTGATTACATTCTTATTCAAATCCTCGCAACAATAAATTATGGGATAGTGAAAGTGACTTGGAAATAAGGAACACTTCCTAGGGGAATTGATACTTCATCACTTGGAAAAGGCATCAGACTAGAGCAGGGCCCTTGCTCACCTTTCATGAAGGACTGATAGTCAACAGGTAGCTTGGGTATGGCTGTGCCAGTTGTTTATGGTCAGTGGTCTCCTGGTTAGTCAGTACCTGAGTGTGATCAGTTGCTACATCTTTTGCATATGAGTGGGTATAATGGTGCTTCTGTAGCCAAAGGTAGAATTAATCCCAGATGAGAGTAGATTACTGGCTATGAAGAGATTGTTAAAGTGTAAAATAAAAGAACTTTCAAGAGAATAAAAATTTCATCAGACCTGTTATTTTAGTTATATTCTGCTAAAGGAGATATAGCCTCTACTTAGATTGGAAAACACCTTCCAAAGTTCCCTTATTTTCCAGCACAGAAAAAAAAGCTGCTGCTACTTACGGTTGAATTCAAAAAATAACATAAAAAGACCAGTTAAAGAAATAGTGGCACTAACACAGCTAACAACCAGCATAGTGGGAGCCATACCAGGGGAGCAGGGAAGCAACACACATTGTGTGAGACTCTAGGAGGGCAGAAGAATTATGTCATTTGGATGGATGCAAACAGTGATTTCTGGTTTCTTCAACCAAAAAAAAAAAAAAAAAAAAAATAGACAGTGAAGAGTTATAGTTTTAGGTACCTTGGGGACTTTAGAATATATATGCTGCATAATAGCTAATAGCTACCCATTTTTTGTTGCAATAAAGCTTGTTTTTAAAACAATACAGTTTAAATTGGGGATGTTGTAGTCAGCATACTTGGTTGTCTTACTGGAGTTATTTCCTGGAGTAGCTAAGCGGATGTTCAAACTCAATAAAATGTGATCTCATAAAGTAAACTGGGCCATGGTTATGTTTCACTTAACTGATATGTATTTTACCCAAATCCTACATTCTAAAGCTATCCCAACTCAATTAAAAAATGAGTTACATGGCTAGGATACTGATCTATTAGCCTTCATCTCAGCATCATTTAGGACATTACCTAATTTCTCTTATGAATCTATCCTCCCTCTTTTCCAGTTTTTCCTCTTTCAATCCCACTGCTACCCTTTGTGTTTATCTGTTGATTATTGTCCCCTTTTGTCACCATTATGAGAAACCTAAGAGCTCATTTGGAATAACATTAAATTATTTATCAGATATGAAGTAGCTACTATGTATCACAAATTGTGCTACATGTGGCGGAACTGAGAAAATGATCTTTAATTGTAGTGTCTAGCAGAGGCAGTCCAGAGGAAGAGACGGGTGAGGGCTTTGGAGTCAGGGAGACCTGGCCCTGTCAGATAGATTTCATGTTGTTACATTTGTAAAGTTATAAAGAAAATGATAAGGTTGTTGCGAGGCTCAGGGAACAGAGTCTGGCTCATAGTAGGTGGTCAACAAATGAGACGTTTTAAAACATAATCTAGTGTTGTTTATTGAAAAATTATGAAACCTGCATTCTGGTTTAGTTCTTTAGAGATTATTCCTGAAATTTTAGCATGTTACCTTATATCCCTGAGGATCAATTGTTTAATCTGTAAAAATATGGTGCAAATAGTTAGTTCCAAGAGTATGTGATTCTAGTGACTCTATGAGTTATTTCCCTCTGGAAAATACACAATCAATATCAAAGAGGACTTTGCACAAAACTAAGACAATGGAGAGAATCTAAAAATGGGACCACCAAGTGCTAGTTTCTTAGGTGTTTTATTTGTTTGTTTGTTTTGAGATGGAGGCTTGCGCTGTCGCCCAGGCTGGAGTGTAGTGGCGCAATCTCCGCTCACTGCAATCTCTGCCTCCCGAGTTCAAGCGATTCTCCTGCCTCAACCTCCTGAGTAACTGGAACTACAGGGGCCTGCCACCACGCCTGGCTTATTTTATTTTATTTTATNGGAAAATACACAATCAATATCAAAGAGGACTTTGCACAAAACTAAGACAATGGAGAGAATCTAAAAATGGGACCACCAAGTGCTAGTTTCTTAGGTGTTTTATTTGTTTGTTTGTTTTGAGATGGAGGCTTGCGCTGTCGCCCAGGCTGGAGTGTAGTGGCGCAATCTCCGCTCACTGCAATCTCTGCCTCCCGAGTTCAAGCGATTCTCCTGCCTCAACCTCCTGAGTAACTGGAACTACAGGGGCCTGCCACCACGCCTGGCTTATTTTATTTTATTTTATTATTTATTTTATTTTATTTTATTTTATTTTATTTTATTTAGCAGAGATGGGGTTTCACCATGTTAGCCAGGATGGTCTTGATCTCCTGACCTCATGATCCACCCGCCTCGGCCTCCCAAAGTGCTGGGATTGCAGGCATGAGCCACCACGCCCGGCCTTCTAGGTGTTTTGAAGTCCAATAATATAAAGCATTCGTACAAATATGCTGCGACTAAAAAGCTGAACCAAGAAGAGAATGACAAATAACAGGGTGGCATACAAGATCAATCTTTTCATACTTTCTTACTCTCTGCTTTCTACTTGTAATCTTTTGATTTGGATGTTATGATTTTTAGCAGTGATCCTACACAAACTCCATAACAAGGTGTAATCACAGCAACAGCAAACAAAAACCAAATAGCCACAAACAGTCAAAACTATGGAGAAAAAAAAATAAGTTTTCAGGAGGGTCTCATTGCTTACTGATACACAGGAGAAAAAGGCACTGTGTTTATTCATTCAACAAATATACATTGTTTAATTATTATGTGCCACGCACTGTGCCAGCACATTGGGATAAACCAGATAACCATTGCTCCTGATCCATGAATTTGGTCTGGTTTGGGTTAGGGAGGAACCCACAAACAACTACAGTACAATGTAATCAATGCTGCGAAAGAGAAATCAAGCATGACATGAGTACACGAAGAAAAACACATGTCTGGATCAGTAGTTCTCAATCACGGGTGATTTTGTCCTCCCAGCGACGCCTGACAATACATGGAGGCATGTTTGATTGTTACAACTGGGGTTGGGGGTAGGGATGTTACTTGCATCTAGCTGGCGGATGCTGCAGGACAGCCCCCTCCACATCAAAGAATTATTCATTCCACAATGTTAACAGTGCTGAAGTGGGGAAACACTGACCTAGATGTAAGGGGCTGAAGAAGGCTTCATAGAGAAAGTGATGTTTAATCTGAGAGTTGAAAGAGGAGTAGGTGTTAACGATCTATTGAATTTAGCAAGAAGGGGGTTGTTACTGACCTTGACAGGGTGCAGTTGGAAATGGTTTGAGGAGAGAGTGGGTAGTGAGAACATGGAGAGCCAAAACAATTCTTTTAAAAGCTTTCCTGGGAAGGAAACAGACAGTGCAGAAGCTGGAGTGGGATGGGATATGCTAATGCACAATTATGTTTTGTTTGGTTTGGTTTTAAAAATGGGCAGGATTTGAACATGCATAATGCTGATGAGAAAGAACAAGTGGAGGAGGAGATATTAAAAACAAAAGAGGAGCAGAGGAAAGTTAATAGAGTGAGGCTTCCACATACCATATGATTCCATTGATGTGAAATGTCCAAAGCAGACAGACCTATAGAGATGGAAAGCAAGTTAATGGTACCTAGGGCTGGGGCTGGGGATGAGGGGTTGGGGTAACGAGGAGTAACTGTTAATAGATACACTTTTGGAGGGTGGAGAATGAAAATTTTCTAACATGTATTGTAGTGATGGTTGTACAACTGTGTGAATAGATTAAAACCATCAAATTGTAGGTTAAAACTTTTAAATAGGTTTGTTTTATGGTCTCTGGGTTATATTTTAATAAAGCTGCTATTAAAAATAGAGTGAGAAAGTGAGGGTGGAGGGAATATGATTCCTCAGAGAGGGCGAGTGGTGATTTTTACATAAGAGAAGAGAGCTCTAAGTGACAGTAAAGGAAGGAAGCACCTGATGGATCCAGGTGGAGACCCAGTCTTAAGGTGGCAGAAAGCTGAGAAAGTCTGATGATATTCTTGTTTGTGAAGTGAATGTATAGAATAGAGATCAAGTGAGGGTGACTGAGGAGGTGGTGGGATGCAGATTGGAGAAGACTGTATGGTTTAGAAATAGCCGGTCCCATAGCAAGCAATGAATAAGGAGTCAAAGATCTTGCCTGGGATTACCTAGAGACTGAATTTGGAGACCAAGACTTTATAGTGGCCTTAATCTAGCAGACCATGTTATTAGGTTGGTGCAAAGTTATCTGTGATGTTTGCCATTAAAAGTGCACTCACACTACTTTTCATGACAAAAATCGCAATTACCTTTGCATCAACCTAATAATATGCAAGACTTGTAGACCTAACATTTAAAGAACAGGCAGCAGCTATGAAGGACCCGGACTCAAGATCGCCTCAAGCCAGTACCAAATGATAGTGGGACGGGTGCACTGGGGATAATGGCAAGAGTGAGTTTGAAGTGGTAATCCACAAATTTAAACTGTACAGGGAAAGCAGTTCCAAATTTCATTTGTAGAATAGGCCAGTTTCTTATGGCATATTGTATATTTGATTATAGTTCAGATTTTTGCCATGCATTACAATGATAAAATATGTTTGCATATTTTATTCTGTTGTACTTATACAATGTCTTAGTGTCCTTGGGCTGCTATAACAAAAAAAAAAAAGCATTAATTATGGCGTTTATCAACAACAATAATTTATTTCTCACAGTTCTGGAGGCTAGGAAGTTTAAGATCAAACTGCTGGCAGATGTGATATCTGGTGAGAGCCTGTTTCCTGGTACACAGATGGCAACTTCTCTCTGAATTTTCACATGATTGAAGGGGCAAGGCAGACTGCTGGGCCCTCTTTTATAAGGACACCGTTCCCATGTATGAATGCTCTGCCCTCGTGACCGAAATATCTCCCAACAGTCCCACCTCCTGATGGGAACAGATTGGTGATTTGATTTCAGTATATGAATTGTGGGTGGACACAAACATTCAAACCGGAGTAAGTAATGTCTATTACGTTTTATGTATATCATTACAAGATACAAAAAAAAAGAGCTCTTTTTTTAACTCCTGCATATCTACTCTCCCCCACACACATGCATGTGCACACACACAGAGTCTTGTTCACAGTGGACATTTAATAGATGATATACAACAGTTTTGCTGAATGCAGGTGACTTAAGTAAGCTTAGAACTCAGTATCAAACTGCCTACATTTAAGTTGTAGTTATATCTCTTCAAGTGTGTAGATTAGGGCAAGTTATTTCACTACTCTCGACATTGATTTCTTACTCTTTAAAACAAGGTATATCACCTATCCTGATTTTTGTTTATTCCTAGGTGTTTTTTTTAGAAGGATTGCTATTCAGAAGCAGGGGATACTTTTCCATCATTGTCTCTAGCTGCTGCCTTACCATGTGGTTTAGTCCCTCTGCTTCTGGACACAGTATTTCATCTTTGTTCTTCTTCATAATTATGCCAATCACCTGATAAACTAAAGGAGATGTATTGTTTTGAACTAAAAGGGAGTTGTTACGCAGCATTAAGATACACATCAAGTGAACAAGTCCCAGCTGAGCACTCGTTAAATCATCAGGCTTTCCCCAAGGTCTTGCTTTCTTTGTGATAATTGATGCACAGCTGTCATTGGCCCAGGACCAGGCCTCCAGCATGTAGCCAAGAAAAGGAAATCAGAAGCTGGTGCTTTGCTAGTGTGATGATATAGTAAGCTATACACCCTCATCTAGACTTTTCTGACCTGTTTCTTTATGTGTAGGCATGGAAAACACTCATTCAACATGGACTAGGTTTTTCACTGGTGAATCCAAGCATGTAATAACATTGCTGTTTCATTAAAGGGAAAGCAAGATAAGAGAGATGTATTCAGTTATGGGCGGGACTTTGGAACAAGGCAAAGAAGGAGTTATCTTCAGCCATGGGGATACTGATTGGCATTCCAAGCAGGCAGGCTTGGTCTCTAATAGAGAGCCAAGGAGACATGTAGCAACCAAAGACAGCAGAGCGAACAAGAATAATATGTCACCATTGATTGTCTTTTATGGATGTTACTTTTCACTAAAAGCTAGAGTTATTTCCCTGGTTATAACAGCCCAGTTTGGGGACAATAGGGTAGATGTGTCTTTCTAGGCACTTAAAATGACTAATGACGTCTTTTGTGTCTCCCTGTGTGGATGTGTGTGTGCACTAGAAATGTGAGACAGTCTTCACGGAATAAAGTATGTGAAAGCACGTTATAAAAGGCAGAACATTATAAACTTGTGATGGACTGTTGTTTTTAATTGAATTGAATCCTCCATATATCCACTTTACTTTCTTTATGCCATCCTCCTGTCCCTGTGCTTAGCTAGTTTCTAATGTGTTAATTAATAACAGCTAGAGTCATAATCCCTTCCTGGGGTGCAAGAATATATATATATATATGTACCCACACACATATATATATATTCTCATTTAAGTATTATTTAAGTGTAATTACTATTCTTTTAAAATATGAAAATAATATATGCTTATTATAAAAATTGGAAAATGCATAAAATAATGAAGAAAATTATATTATCTATAATCTCTCTGCATCAAGATAATCATTTATTTGTCATTGCTTTCAGCTCTTTTACTATACACACTGGGATATAAAACATATATATTTCATACATTGTGATCATCCTGCATATTATTTTGAATATTCCTTTTCCATTTAAGTTTATATGAAGGGTTTTATCTTGTGATTAAATGTTCTTCAAAATACTATAATGGATTCACAAGAGTTCATTATGTGAACATAATTTAAAACTAACTCCTGAAAACAACATTTTATTGCTCCAATTTTCATCATTATTTTAAAATCTAAAATATTTTCGCATACAGCTTTTGGTTTATTTTGTTTTGTTTTCTTAAATTTCTACTTTTATTTTTTAGGATCATGCCTCAAAATGATATTATAAATTAATGGGTTGTACATATGTCTATGTATTTAGTAGAACTCTCTTGAAAGTACAAATGACTTAATAGAGAATGTAAAACCTTATACATTTTGTCAAGAGCAGCAGTAAGGACGATGTGTGGTAATGACGATCTCCCATACTGTTCAAGTCACATGCTACCCACCAAAGAAAGCATATTCTACATCTTTAGCATGATCCAAGTATAATTGGCTTAATTGAAAATTTTGTTCTTTAAAAACTCTGTATTTCCTTGGTATGGCTTGAAGTCTTCTCAATCAATGAGTTCACTTTGGATAAATTATTATAGGAACCTGGTTTATGTATCAACACACACATTGTACTATCCTCTTCCTAAGACATTCAATCTTTCTACTGCTGGGAGCATCTGAACTTGTATTATTTACTGTTTGTAGGTTTCCCTATATACTTTCAGACTTATGACTCCTAAAGGCCATAGACTGTGTTACTTGTTTATTATGATAGCCTCTGGCTGGTTTTAGAAGTTACATATCAACAGAGTAAATACTATTTTAAAATATCTCCATATTGTATCTGTATTTTGATATTATGTTGATGATTTTCCATTGTTCAAGGTTAAAGAGGTTAAACACCCCGTGTACTCCTGAACCACCCATATCTCCCACATATACATTGTTTGATAAAGCATAAAACTAAACAAATAAAGATGTGGGAAAATGAGACTACTGGCATTCTTGGCCTGTTATTTAATGACTCTACCAAGGTAATTAATTTTGACATTTTCCTTCCCCTAGGCTGGTTCTGCTACTGAACTCAGCAGGCTAATCATGCTTGACCTATCCACGCAGAGGTAAATGTCATTAAAATGATTGAGGGGGTACATATACCTCAACCATGACAGTGGTGATGACTTCCTCATGTGACATGTTACTCCTGAAATAATTTTGAGATTATTTCTCTATTGTCACAATAGAACCCTGATGTATGTTTCACAATCCGGTTAGCTTCTTACCGGGACCTTGAACAATTATCTTATTTTAGTCAGTTACAACACCTTTTCCCTGATGGGCCATTGGATTGATGCAGGAGGATGTAATTATGTGAAATTGAGACAGCAAAGGCCCCAAATGAATCAGCAGCTTATTTTACTGATACAGGGTACAGGGAAGCTTCTTTTTTGTTTTCCTGGCCATTTGAATTCTGCTGTTTGCTGTTCTCTCCAACTTTGCTTCTTTGATCCAGAGTGTATATGCCTGCTCTGCTTTTGTTAACTCAATGCCTGCTGGACCTTGCCTTGTCTCAGTCTTCAGAATATGGATCTGAAGACTGGATCACAAAGACAGATCATGCTGAGACTGGGGAGGCATATCTGATCTCTGGGTTTGAGTCCTGGTTAGTAACAGAAGGACTTTAGAGCAGCACTAAAATCTCATTCACGGCATGAAACAAAGTCAGAGTTGAGCCATAGTCAGACATTAAATCAAAGTGTCAGATGTGACAAATCTGAGCAAGGCCGTGCATGAGAGGATGAGTGTTCTTGAGTAAAAGGGAAGTCTAAATCTGTAGGGTTGACAAAGAAGTAAATATGCTGAAATGAGGGAGAGCCCAGGGGCAGGTTTAAACCATTATTCTTGGACTGTACCTCGCTGTGGTACAACAACTGGTAAATTTTGACTTCCCTTGCTCTGCTAAAGTTCCTAGTTGGTCTTTAAGGCACACTGTTTTGAAACCTGTGCCTGTCAATCCTAAGCCTAGTAGTTCTACTAAGATTCAATAGCAGAATCAAACCAGCCACATGGTTTCAGTAGACGACAGAAGGCTGTAGTGAAAATGAAAACAGAGGCTGTTTCAAGTTAAAGGCTATTCCTGGGCTGGTTGCTGCAGATGTTGTGGGTCTGTTGTTATATGTGGTTCAGCCATTGTCCATTTGTATATTCAGTCTCTCAACATACACATATTCTGAATTCTTGTCAGGCAATTGTGGTGGATTCATATCTTCATATGAATTAATTTCATTTAAACTACTTCAATGCTAGGGGCAATACCTCTCTTCAAAGTACTTTATAATCTGGTTGGAAGAATAAATAAGCATTGCACAGTAAATTCCACAAACAAAATGCTCTAGGAATCCAAGTATGCATTATCATACCTAGTTTTGTTGATTGGATAAATTAAAAAAGGCTTCACAGGCAGATAGCATTTGAAATGAGCCTTTAAGAATGCAAAAAGAGCTCTTTAAAATGGGATGGGTAAAGAATTGGGGAGATGGCCTCAAAGAAAACAGTGGAGTAGGGAAGTAGGAACCCAAAGACAAATTTGCTGACTCTACTAGGTTATATTGATCTGAGCAACTCTGTTTTGAATTATGTTATTGATTCTTAACTGCTACCCTGCAAGTTTTCTTATTCTGGATTTCATTCCCTCTTTATGTTGTTCTGTTCTGAACCCAACCATTACCTGTCACTTTTCGTATGAAAGTGTGCTAAATGGTAAGATTCCAATTATCTAATACTGCTTAGAGATAGTCTTTCCAAACTATTCCCAGAAAGAACCTGAAGATTTTCAAAGTATTCCACTACTGTGAGAGTCTGGAGCTATAAAAGTCCAGATAGTGAATATTTTTGGCTTTACAGGTTTTACAGTCTCTGTGGCAACTACTTAACGTTGCCACTGTAGCGCAAAAGTTATAAAGAATTGGTGCAAACAGAGTTGGCCTCATAGTGGGCTGACTTTGGCTCACGGCATGGATTGTTTGCTGATCCATCTATTAGTGGATGGGTATTTCTGAAGAGAGATTGGCTTTGTTAAAGCAGATATTGGAATTGAGATAATGCCAAAGTACTGGAGACATTTGGGAAATAGTCCAAATATATGTGCCACTGGTCTTCATAGAACCTTATCTCTGTACTTTTTTTTTTAAACAAAATACACAGTTTCTTCTCCAGAGAAAAAGGGTTAGAATATTTTTTCTCTTGTGAGACATAAATGTAACTTAGTTATAATGCATGTAACAAATGTTTACTGGGCCTCTACTGCTGCTGTGGATACCAAGAAGAGTAAGTCTTGACTCCTTGCACATTTACACCCTTAAAGATCTTATAGATTAATAGTAGAACAAGGTAAGCACTAAGCTAGAAGCACACACACACAATTTATGAATATTTATGGTAAGAAGAGATTATGCAAATGGACCACACCATTTTTTTTCCTTCATGAACATTTGAGATGCAATTCAAAGTCTAGGTAAAATTAATGAGTGAAAACATGAAGTATTAAACATTTAGACAATAAAGTTAAGACATCTGGGAAATAGTGTATAGTCTGCTTTAAATTTTACTCAGATCTCTAAATCTATCATGTCCCAACTTTCCTCTCGACTTTTCCCTGGACTTAAGTTCTACTCGTTAACCAATATACCTAATATTGCTTAGGTATATTTGTACCAAACTGTTCCCAGAAAGGATCCAAAGAAAACCACCATCTCATCATTTGCTCAGCTTAGAAGACTAGTATGTCTCCTTTTTTCAACTCACCAATTTATTTTACTTGCATTCCAAATTTTGCTTACATCAGAATATAAAGTATGTTTTTAATTCTTCTACCTTTCTCCATCTGCGCTTCCACCAATTAGTCCCAAGCACAGGACTCACATGCCTGGACTCCTGGACTAGTCTAATGATTCTTATCACTTCCATTCTTGCTCTGTTCTAATCCCTTCCTTACATAATTGTCAGAATAATATTTTTTAAAATCATAAAATAGACTGCTTTAATGTCCTACTGGAAAACGTTTAGGAGTTTCCAATTATGGTCAGGCAAACAACCAGACTTTCAGCTCTGCACATCTTCAGCAGTCTTCCCTGCCCTCAAATGTATTCTTTCTTTCCTTTGGAGCACTTTCGCTGTCACTTTTGCATGATTGATTCCTTGGCTTTTTTCAGATCTTATGTTAATTTTTAACCCTTTAGGGACTCTTTCTCTGATCATCTTATTATAGAAGATTGCTTGTTCATGGATTTCATGACAACATATATTGCTTAACGCTTCTATTAGCCTGAATCACTGAAGGCAGAAATAGACTGTTTGGTTCACTGTAGATATACAGCACCTAGTAGTACAGTGCCTGCCAGTATAGGTATTTATTCAAATAGTTATTCAATAGTTATTTCTTGAGAACAGTCAGGACAGTTACAAATGCAATTTGGGAGAGTGAGGTATTGAGGAATGATTGATGCAAATTGCCCATCACTTGCATAGAGGTGATTGGTGGTTGAGATTACAAAAGTGGATGACATTTTCAAAGAAGATAAGAAATATTGAGAAATAATTTAGAATGCTTTGGGTAACTTAGAGTAAGTTATCTAACCACTCTTTCTTTCTTTCTTTCTTTCTTTTTTTTTGTCTCTAACATATGTATAATATTATGGCCTCTATGTATATATGCTATCATGTCTCTAATAGATGCATAATAATAGTACCTTAGGTAACTAAGTCACCTTCATAGGACCTGGCACGTTAAGAACTCTCAGATGACCTGACATATAGTAGGGTCTCAATAAACATCATTTCCTTGTCCTTTCTCATTCTAAACCACTACACTCCCATGAAATATAAAATAAACAAATATAAGATCTCAGGTATGTTTTTTAAAAATAATAAAATCTCCTTCAACAAACATTCAACAAGCACTAATTTATCATCTTTTGTGAATATCAGGTTTGATGCCAAATGCTGAGAGTATTTTTAAAAAGGAGTTTATGGTTTGGAGGAGAATACAGACTTTGGAGAGAAATAAAATGGGTGATTAAAATGTAGTCAGCATAGAGACAAAGGTGCAAAATGAACACAGAGAAAAGTGGTTTGCTCTTTTTCAGAACATGGATATTTCAGAGGGATGCAGCGTGGTCTTGCAAGTTCTTGAATCTCTTCCTTAGGCCCTTACTAGGATGCCACATGGTACAATTTACTTAACTCCTCTGAACATCATTCCTCACCTGTAGAGTAAAGATAAGAATCACATCTTTCAAGGCTGTTGTTAGGTGTCACATAGATTAAGGTAAATGACTTGATCTATTCTAAAATGCTTTAAGTGAGGCTCTACCATGGTGAGTCAAAGGGAATCTGAAATAAAGCGACTGCAGTTGGTAAAGAGCTTATCAAATAGTTTCAGCCCAACAGGAATTACAGAACTCTCCTCACCTACCCATATTATCTAAGGTTTCCACCATCATGAGAATACTTAGTTATAAATAAAATCATAGAACGGAAATTCTTAATTAAATAGAATATTTAGACATGCTACTCTTTAGAGGATAAAGAAAGTGATAAGAAAGCAAACTGATAATAGGGAATCAGTAAGAAAAATAACTCCAGGCTATGTCTTGGAGATAGCAGACATTTCAGATCAATCTTTCCTATCTTTTTTACTTACTTTCTATGCTACACACAGAGAGCATATTTAGAAAGATGAACCTTAGGCAGCATAAAAGCATCATCAAAGAACATTTCTTTCATGTTCATTATACATACTCTACAGCAAAGGCTGGAAAATGGGTGGCTGTATTTAGCACAGACTTCTGAACAACACAGTCTAGAAAAATACTATACTAATCAATTTTAGGTAAAACTTTAATTTATCATCCACTCAATGTTAACGGTAAAATGTTGTAACAGAGATTAATATTAACGGTAAAATGTTGTAACAGAGATTAATTTAGACAGTTTGGGAAAGAAAAGAATCTGCATCACTTGATTCCAAATTAGACCTCCTGTGGTTTTATGCAAGCAGGTTTTAAAACACATTCATTTTAATATTAACAAAATATTATCATTTACATAAATTACTATTTAAGTACAATTTCTGGGTAAAATTGTTAGAGTGAACATCTTTGACAAATGAATGATATAGCAATCTTGAAGCAATAGGTAACTTTCTTTTGAAAATCTAACTAATGTCACTGTAATTTCTTGGCTATCTCTTGTATTTTCACATGTCAATCACATAATAATGTTCACTGATTTTTATTTTTCTTATTTCATGCTTCCTACCTTTTTTTTTTTCTTAAATAATAATGCTCTTTACCATTACCAAGTGTAGTTTGAAACTTTTTGTGAACGATATCTATTTAAGGCAAAAGGAATCCTGAATTTGACAACTTTCTAATTGAATTAATATTAAGTGAATTTATATTTTGTAGAATCATAGCAGCAAAATTCAGCCAGTTATTCCAGCAGGTGGCTCCCTAGCACTGCCTGCTGATTTATGACTTTGTGTTTAAAGAATTGTCAGCATAAGCAATGAAAATTCGGATGTAGAATTTTAAATGTGCATGAGTTCTCCTGCCTTTCAGATTCTAATGAACTGCAGCCAATGCCAGTTTGCCACATGGTTTCACTGTTGCTACAGTCTCTTCATTTAAGAAGCAAATGGCACAGAGAAGTTTGCTAACAAATTCAACAAAATTGTAACTAAATAGCTACCTTTGTGATTGTTTAATAGGACTTAATTGACTATATATGTTGCAAAAATAGGGATAATAAATGGCCGGGAAATTGTATCCCTCCTGGTTGTTTATTGCTGGAGCAAAAGATTCTCTCAGCAGTGTGCATTGTTATAAATCATTAAGAGGAAAAGAGAAGTGATGGAACTAAGATTAGAGACTGCATGTTACCACTGATGAATGCTTTTGTGTCTCTGCCCTAATCCCTTAATAAAGACATTTATACATAATATAATGCATTTGTACTTTGATAATTTCCTCATTATTTCATTAGAGACAATGTTGCAGAGTAGAGTCAGAAGGGCAAAAATAAGAATTTTATTTCAGGTCTAGCAATTATTAACTACATAACCTGGGGCAACCTACTGAACTAGGTTTTTCATTTGCAAGTGGAGTTCTCTAGATGGCAAATATCCATCTAGAGAATTGTTGGAAAAATTAGAGACAAGTTCTATAAAATTCTTGGAATACATTAGATTCTCAACACATTATACTTATTATTTTCATAAGCAATCATATTTAATCCTTACCACAATCCTATTTTCTCTGCAATGTATTGTTATTTCAACTAGCTTTGAAATGTGCAGAGCCAAACATTAATTCTATTTACTGATGACAAAAAA
>NW_016814978.1:1277-3097 GCF_001698545.2 Rhinopithecus bieti | reverse complement strand
AAAAAAAAAAAAAAAAAAAAAAAAAAAAAAAAAATCACATGGTTTAAAAGAGTCTCTTCTAATAACACAACTAGTTTTTCTATGGTCCATTATTATGTTACTGTCAAGCAGAAATCAGCAAATCTGGAGATAAATACTGGGTTGACTACTGTGTTTTCAATCTAAGGAATTGTTTCTTTTTGCATCTCAATAGTTGCAAGCAATCACAGGGATATTTAAGAACATAAATTTTAGCTTTGGGAAGACAAAGAAATTAACACAAACAATTGCTCAGATTGACAAGTTTTAGAACTACCATTTTAAAATTTGCTACCATTTTATTGAAGGCAGCAACAGTCATTGTTGAGACAATTCAGGTGTCAGCTACATAGGAAAGTTCAGCTTTAACATTGTAATGGTTTAGGTAGAAGTTTTTATGTTCCGAATTTTCTCTTAAATAGCAACTTTTTGATAAATAAATATAATCAGATGTAAGTCAGCAGCTACTTTTAAAAAATTTTATATTCATGTGTATGAAGAGAATTTTCTTAATCACCTTTCTGGCAACTCAAGTCTTTTAATTTCTATTTTTCCTCTTTAACTTTTTCACTTTTGAAAATTATTTTTTAACTAATAAGTTTAAAATTGGAAAATGTGGCCGTGCATGGTGGCTCACGCCTATAATGTCAGCAATTTGGGAGGCCGAGGGCAGGGTATCACGAGATCAAGAGATCCAGACCATCCTGACAAACATGGTGAAACCCCACCTCTATTAAAAATGCACAAATTAGCTGGGCCTCGTGGCGTGTGCCGGTAATCCCAGCTACTCTGGAGGCTGACCGGGAGAATCGCTTGAACCCAGGAGGCTGAGGTTGCAGTGAGCCGAGATTGCACCACTGCACTCCAGCTTGGCAACAGAGTGAGACTGTCTCTAAAATAAAATAAAATAAATAAAAATAAAAAGTAAAATTGGAAAATGAAAGAAAATAGACTTTGGGAAGTCAAGAAAACATTTATTTTCTTTTAAAACTTTTATTTTATTTTATTTTCCTTAAAATGATTTATTTTCACAAAATGCTAAAAGTCCTATTTACCCCAGCTACAAGTATTCTTCTTTTTTTTTTTAATACTTTAAGTTCTAGGGTACATGTGAAGATAAAGCGTGTACGCTTAATGTTTTCAACATTTATCATTATTTTATCAATCTTTTTTGTTGGTTATGGTTTAATTAAGCCTACTGTATACTTCTTACGTGATAGAGTATTTAAATGTGCAAGTCAACATATGATTGATGATTGTAACACAGATAGAAAGCTGTCTTGTGTTCTCAGATTATTTGTACTAAATACCTTGAATTCATTGTGAATCTCCTTCATAGTACTTTGTCTCAAAGCTTAAATTCACCTGCAGGAGATAATCAGACACTGTATTTTTCAATACAATAATCAACCTGTGCTTTCTACAACTAATCCTAAGTGTGTTTCTCCTTCTAGTATCACATGCTTCTTAGATAAAGTCCTTGTCTAAGTAGAAGGGTTGTATTGTTAATTCAGAATATTATTGTGTATTTTCAGAAAGCAGTATATTTTTCTAGGAAAAAATCTCAGAACCAGTAGTCCGTACTGGATAAAATCTGCTTCTTATTCATGAAGCTAATGCTGAATGTATGTGAATAATTTATCTTTTTTGCTGCACTTAATAGCAACAAATTTCTTTTATAACTGAATGCTACGTATGGAGACTTTTTTTGTCCTACTACTTAGTACATTAAGGAAAACAAAAAAGAGTTGTTATCACTTTGTATTACCAGCGGTGATAACAATATATATATATATATATAT
>NW_016814978.1:0-1256 GCF_001698545.2 Rhinopithecus bieti | reverse complement strand
TTTTTTTTGAGGCGGAGTCTCGCTCTGTCGCCCAGACTGGAGTGCAGTGGCCAATTCTCAGCTCACTGCAAGCTCCGCCTCCCGGGTTTACGCCATTCTCCTGCCTCAGCCTCCCGAGTAGCTGGGACTACAGGCGCCTGCCACCTCGCCTGGCTAGTTTTTGTATTTTTAGTAGAAATGGGGTTTCACCGTGTTAGCCAGGATGGTCTCGATCTCCTGACCTCGTGATCCGCCCGTCTCGGCCTCCCAAAGTGCTGGGATTACAGGCTTGAGCCACCGCGCCCGGCGATAACAATATTTCTTGTTTATGTTGAGGCAAAGTAGTATAATGAGTTACATTTGGGTTTGGTTATGCGGGTTTGCATCTAAGCTCTATTACTTATTCACTATTGTGTTTAAGGTCTTCCATCTTCTGTGTCTCATTTTGACTCCCTGTATATGATGACATACTCATTGTTGTATGTATATGTAATATACATTTGTATACAAATAAATATTTATATACATATATTATTTGTATATTTTGTTTTTAGGCTAGCTATAAGGTACATACAGTAATGGGTATATCATTATATAGAGAGAGTCAAAGGAGACACAGAAGACACAGAAGAAATATATATATATATATTTGAAATGTGCAAATATATTCTATAGCCCAAACTAATTAATAGCACACCTATTGTAACACTGTTTTCTCAATTTACTATTATATGTATAGTACATATATATTATATATTGTATATGTATATAATATGTATTATACACGTGTATATCTACATATTATACATGTATATATTAATTTATGTATATATGAATGAAAGCTCTTAGGTTCAAGCTTATGTGTTGAACTGTCAGAATGGAACTTGGAGGAACTTGGGGATGAAAAATTAGGAAGAAAGTAGCAAAAGAACCTGTTGCTTTTGAATGAAAAAAAAAATGATCTAACTCTGGATTTAAAGGGAGGAATCAGAACAACTTACCAGGCCAAAACAAAAAGGCACCAAAATCAAACTCTGGAAAGGAACTGGAATTTATTTGAATGGCTTCTGTGGAATTTTTCCAGTAATATTTGCTTTACTAAAAGATAACCTATGTGAAATAAAAACAATTGTTTGAGTACAAGAAGTTGAAGCTGTCTGGTAGTAGCTGGGCCCTTTTTCTTAACCTGATCAGAGTATTTGGCGTACATTTTACCACGGATTTCTTTTTTTTTTTTTTTTTTATACTTTAAGTTCTAGGGTACATGTGCATAACAT
>NW_016814977.1:0-1276 GCF_001698545.2 Rhinopithecus bieti | reverse complement strand
CGGCCACTGCACTCCAGCCTGGGCGACAGAGCGAGACTCCGTCTCAAAAAAAAAAAAAAAAAAGATTCAGTACCGGGGGTGAGAATATCTGAGCTGGATTTCAGAAAGGTGGGGGACCTTCTTTTGTATCCCAAGCTGGGGAAGCAGATGTGGCAGTTACAGGAAAGACTTCCTGCTTGTGATGGAACTCTGTTTCTCCTGGGCCTCTTGGGCCTAGTTCCCCTCTCTCTGCCCAGTGGACATGCATATTCGCTCCATAGCAACCCCCCCACCCCCCTCCTTGTGGATCCAGGGCTGGTGAGCCCATCCGCAGCTCTGCACTTCTCCTCTGACCTGGTATCTGCTCCCCAGCCCTTCCCAAAGCCTGACCCACATCTTGGGCTCTTGGTAGAAATGGAGTTCAGGGTGGGGCTAAGTCAGCCTCCCCAGGCCTTTGTCTCTGGGAATGTCTGCCTCCTGGCGAGGTGAGGCAGGGCCTGGAAGACACATTGGAAGCTTTGTGGCTTCTCTCTCCTGGGGAGAGTCAGGGCCATGGTTATCACTCATTCAGAAACTGTTTATTTCAAAAGCATCTCCTGCCAGCCTTTTGTGTTTCTAACACTTTCTTTGTTGTGATTTTCTATAGTTGTTTAATCAATTATCTATTTTTTTTTTTTTTTTTTTTTTTATGAATGACTCTTTTTTTATGTTCTCTGCCTTTCCCTCTGATGCTTTTAGGACTCTGAGAAGCTTAGGGGTAATTTAAGGTACATTGTCCCTCCTACCTGGTACCTGATCTGGAGCCTTCAGAACTGGAGGCTTCAGACTGCCCTCTGCACCCTCCTGCCCTGGGAGGCCCTGGTTGCAGGTCTTTTTTTTGGAGTCAGGAATCCTTAGCTGCCTCTTCTTAGGCCTGCTTTCCAAGCACCCCAGATACCCACCTATCCTCCCTCTGTGCGGAGATTGAGGAGTCACCTTGAGGCAGTGTTGGGGCCTCGGGAGACACAGTGGGTGGCATGGAAGAGAGCCCATGCCCCCCAAACACTGCACTGTCGAGGGACCCGTGTCCACTCCCTGGCCACTGCCCCTTTCCGTGTGTGTCCACTCCCTGGCCACCTCCCACCCCGCGCATGTCCATTCCCTGGCCACCTACCCCCCATGCATGTCCATTCCCTGGCCACGTCCCCCCCGCACATGTCCTCTCCCTGGCCACCTTCCCCCCACCCCCCGCGCATGTCCACTCCCTGGCCACCTCCCCACCCCGCGTGTGTCTACTCCCTGGCCACCTCCCCCCTCC
>NW_016814976.1:0-1274 GCF_001698545.2 Rhinopithecus bieti | reverse complement strand
ATAAATAAATAAATAAATAAAATACAGCTGAAGGCTGGTCCTTCTCCTTGAAAATAT
Organism: Rhinopithecus bieti; assembly: GCF_001698545.2. NCBI lineage: Eukaryota > Metazoa > Chordata > Mammalia > Primates > Cercopithecidae > Rhinopithecus > Rhinopithecus bieti. The sequence goes on along the minus strand of NW_016814976.1, from coordinate 1,217 downwards.
CCACCAGGGCTCCAGCTTACTACCTACTGAACTATTCCCAGAAACCTTGAAACACTTGTTTAAACCATAAATTCTACCAAACCATATCACTTAAATCAGTTTTCTATTATTTTGTGGGTGTTTTTCATAACCTTTTAGTAGATCATTAACAGATCAAGACCTGGAACGGTGTGCCTCTTTTTTTTGTTCCTTAGAGTATAAACCACAATAGTCAGTAGCTTAAGGATTATCAAAGTCAGCCAGACCTAAGTCGGGGGCAAGGCACTGGCATCCACTATCTGTGTAAGCTCCAGTAAGTTACTTCGAAGCCTCAGTTTCTTCATCTGTTGTAAAGATAAGATGAGATGAAATGTTCAAAGGCCTTAGTGAGATAGCTGAAGCATGGTATCCAATAAGGTTAATTATTATTACCATTATTTTTCAATGGATGTTTATAGTTAGGATTCACTTATTGATGAAGTAATTTATATGTTATTTTCTATAGAAGCATATGCAATACTCATTTGGAAAATTTTCAGGTTCCAGGAGTACCCTCAGTGCCTTAAGGGCAAAAATAAGACTAACGAGGAAGAGCCATTGAGACTTTTTATTACTTACCTCCCAGAATAGTGCAGGTAACTAGCCAATAATAATAATAATAATACAAATAAAAAGTTGTTTTTCTTTTCACTGTCATTCTCTCATGAGTAGACATTGGACTTTTCCAGAGGCTATGTGACATGTGATATTGTAACAGACTGAATGAAAAAAATAGATGTGAGAATATAGGTGACTCCTATTAACCCAGACATTAAAGAGATTTACAAAACAGTGTCACTCTTCTCCAATATGTTTTGAAAATAGCTTTTAAATTTTCCATAAAATACAGTATTTATATTAGCACAATAGAATACTAACTGTTTTTAATTCATTCATAAGTACTTTTAGTTTTTTAGTTTAATGTCTAATACTATAAATATCAATAACTATAATCTGCATAAACAAAAGCTCTTTGGAGTAGAGTCTAACAATTTACAAGAGTGCAAAGGGATCATGAGAACAAAATGTTTGAGAACTGCTGGTATAGCTGACTCTCTCTGGATTTTAATGGGCTTATACATTTAATCAGAGGATTGCAATAAACATCTGTACCAAATATGTGTTATGCCAAATACGAAGCGTAGTTAACATTTTATTTCTCAACAATTTTCCTAAGTTTGTCCTTTCCTTCTTAATGA
>NW_016814975.1:0-233 GCF_001698545.2 Rhinopithecus bieti | reverse complement strand
AAAGAACTATCTATGAAACTGTTTTGTGATGTGTGCATTCATCTAAAAGAGCTAAAACTATGTTTTGATTTTGCAGGTTAAAACACGTTTTTGGAGAATCTATGAATAGACATTTAAGAGCACATTGAGACCTAAGGGGAATAAGAGAATATCCCCAGATAAAAACTCAAAAGAAGCTATCTGTGAAATGACTTGTTGATGTGTGGATTCATCTCATAGAATTAAAACATTTT
>NW_016814974.1:4998-7324 GCF_001698545.2 Rhinopithecus bieti | reverse complement strand
TCCTCCTCCTCCTCCTCCTTCTCCTCCTTCTCCTTCTCCTCCTCCTCCTTTACAGGAGTGAGCCACCACACCTGACTGTTTCCTCCTCCTCCTTCTCCTTCATAGGCATGAGCCACCACGCCTGGATGTTTCCTCCCTCTCCTCCTCTTTTACAGGCATGAGCCACCATGCCTGCTTTCTTTTGCTCCTCCTCTTCCTCATCTTTTACAGGTGTGAGCCACCATGCCTGGCTGGTTCGTCCTCCTCCTCCTTCTCTTTGAGAGGCATGAGCCACCACCCCGCCTGGCTGTTTCCTCCTCTTCCTCCTTCATAGGCATGAGCCACCTGGCCTGGATGTTTCCTCCTCCTCCTCTTTCACAGGTATGAGCCACTGCACCTGTTTTCTCCTCCTCCTCCTCTACAGGCATGAGCCACCACGCCTGGCTGTTTCCTCCTCCTCCTCCTCTTTTACAGGCGTGATCCAGTACACCTGTTTCCTTTTCCTCCTCCTCCTCCTCCTGTTGTACAGGCGTGAGCCACCACACCTGTTTCCTTTTCCTCCTCCTCCTCCTGTTTTACAGGCATGAGCTACGACGCCTCTTTCCTTTTCCTCCTCCTCCTATTCGTCATCCTCTTTCTTCTCTTTTACAGGCATGAGACAGCACACCTGGCTGTTTTCTCCTCCTTCTCCTCCTCCTCTTCTTTTACAGGTGTAAGCCACCACGCCTGGCTCTTTTCTCCCCCTCCACGTCCACCTCCACTTCCTTCTCCTCCTCTTTTACAGGCATGAGCCACCACCCGTTTCCTCCTCCGTTTTTACAGGCATGAGCCACCATGCCTGGCTGTTTCCCCTTCCTCCTTCATAGGCATAAGCCACCACACCTGGCTGTTTCCTCCTCCTCCTTTTGTACAGGCGTGAGCCACCACCCCTGGTTGCTGCTGCTGCTGCTCCTCCACCCTCTCCTCCTCCCTCCTCCTCCTCCCTCCTCCTCCTCCTTTGCCTCCTTGTTTACAGGAGTGAGCCACCGAGTCTGGCTGTTTCTTCTTCCTCTTACTCCTCCTCCTCCTTTTTTCTTCATTTTATTTTTTTAAGACAGGGGATTGCTCTTTTCACCCAAGCTGGAGTGCAATGGCGGGATCTCAGCTCACTGCAACCTTCACCTCCTGGGTTCAAGCAATTCTGCCTCAGTCTCCCCAGTTGCTGTGATTACAGACTCCTGCCAGCACGCCCAGCTAATTTTTGTATTTTCAGTAGAGACAGGGTTTCACCATGTTGGCCAGGCTGGTCTCCAAATCCGGACCTCAAGTGATCCACAAGCCTCAGCCTCCTACAGTGCTGGATTACAGGTGTGAACCACCATGCCCACTTGGCTGTTTTTCTTTTTATTAATGTGTTAGCTGGGGTCTTGCTATGTTGCCCAGGCCTCCAAAAGTGCTAGGATTACAGGTGTGAGCCACCACTCCTGGCATAGGAGGTCACTGTGATACCCTGTTTGAAAGTAATGGGACCTGAACAGGGCAGAGGTTGTGATGGGAGACATCTCTTCCTTTCCCATCTATCACCCTTACTGCCCTTGCCCAGTTTTCTCTGATTCCATAGTTTTTTAAGTTTTTTTCTTTTTTTTTTTTTTTTTTTTTGAGACAGGGTCTCACTCTGTTTTCCAGGCTGAAATGCAGTGGTGTGATCATAGCTCACTGCAGCCTCCACTCCTGGGCGCAACTGATCCTCTCACTTCAGCCTTACAAGTAGCTGGGACTTATGGGCATCCACCACCATGCTGGGCTAATTACTTTTTTATTATTGGGTAGAGGTAATAACACAGAGGTCTCCCTGTGTTGCCTAGGTTGGTCTCAAACTGCTGGCCTCAAGCATCCTCGCACCTTGCCCTTCCAAAGTGCTATGATTACAGGCCACCCTGCCCTGCCTCTCCAGTCCCTGACCGTCCCACTGGCCAGCCCTGGAAAGCCTAGCAAGGAAGGAGCCAGGCTAGGGCAGGAAATACACAACAGCCTCCTCTTGCACCCACTTTATTTGGGGGCAGGCCCGGGAGGACCTAAGCCTGCTGTGCCTGCAATAGCGCCCACACCTGGCAGATCTGCCCGTTGAACCTGGAGCACACACAGCTGCCCAGGGCACCTTACTGCTCCACACTGTGCCCATACTCCACACATCGCCTGAGAACAGAGGGCTGGGAAAAGAGGAAGACGTGGGCCAGAACACCGGGCAACCCTGACCTCCAGACACCTAGGCTCACCTCCTAGGAGGTGGCGCTGAGGCAGCTTCCTCCATGCCCTTATCTACCTCCATTGCCTGTGCCGCTTCCTTTTTTTTTTTTTTTTTTTTTTT
>NW_016814974.1:0-1169 GCF_001698545.2 Rhinopithecus bieti | reverse complement strand
CAGTGGATCACACTTGTAATCCCAGCACTTTGGGAGGCCAAGGCAGGAAGATCAATTGAGTCCAAGAGTTCGAGACCACCCTGGGTAACATAGCAAGATCCTATCTCTAAAGTCTTTTTTGTTGTTGTTGCAGATGAAGTTTCACTCTTGTTGCCCAGGCTGGAGTAGTCGCATGATCTCGGCTCACCGCAACCTCTGCCTCCTGGGTTCAAGCGATTCTCCTGCCTTAGCCTCCCAAGTAGCTGGGATTGCAGGCATGCACCACCACACCCAGCAAATTTTGTATTTTAGTAGAGATGCAGCTTCTCCATACTGGTCAGGATGGTCTCGAACTCCCAACCTCAGGTGACCCTCCCATCTTGGCCTCCCCAAGTGCTGGGATTACAGGTGTGAGCCACTGTGCCCAGCCAGCCCTATCCCTAAAGAAAAGGAAGGATCTTTGAGTAGGTGGTTATGGTGCCAACATGGGAATTTCAGGCAGAAGAAACAGCTAAAGCAAGAGCAGGAGGGCAAACGAGGGCAGTGGAAACAGATCAGTGGCTGGGAGTGAGGGGAAGAGGATGAAAACCCAGGAGAGAGCAGAGGACACTGAGTGTCCTGACCAGGGATTAGGGCTTTGTCCCGTGGGCCTGGGGAGCCAATGACAGGACTCCCAAAATTTTGACTTCTGGCCTGGTGCAGTGGCTCACACCTGCAATCCCAGCGCTTTGTGAGGGTGAGGCAGGAGGATCACGTGCAACATCGCAAGACCCCATTTCTTAAAACAAACAAACAAACAAAAAACACCCACAACAGGAAGAGGTGCCTCTTGGGGCTAAGAACTTCCAAGTGTACCAATTTAGACCCTGAAATTACCCTGCTCCACAGGCAGGAAACATGGTCACAAAGAGGCCCAAAGGAGGCAGGCCTGTGACTCCGCTCTGACACTCAAGACGTGCACAGCTTGGAAGGGCTGTGAGAGGCAAAGCAGCTGCCAATACACAGTCCTCAGCCAAAGCCCAGGGCCCCGCCACTGGAACTGACTCCTCTCCAGGCAGCAGTCCCATCACTGGGCTTCCCCTCACCTTGCAGTGGAGAAGTGCTTCCATACAAGGGGCCAATGCAGTCATTCTCACAGAAAATCATTTTGGTTTTGTTTTGGAGACAGAGTCTCACTCTGTCACCCCAGC
>NW_016814973.1:1196984-1204131 GCF_001698545.2 Rhinopithecus bieti | reverse complement strand
AATATATATAGTGAGCATATATATAAAATGAGTATTAAGAGAATCATGACAATATTTACTACATGTCTCTTAATGATAGCCTTTGAGATATTAATTTTTCTTTAATGTCTTGATATTTTCCCTACAATGAGCATGTATTTCTTTTTATAATAAAAGAGAATTTCTTTAAATAAATGAGACATTTAGCAAAGCACTAATAGAAGGTATATATTCATAAACATGTGTTTCAGCAAGTCAAAGCAAGATGGTCCACAATGGAAAATGGAAACTCTTAATTATCCAATTATGAAAGAGTTAAATTAGAAAGAAACAACTAAATGAAGGATGCAGAAGGAGTCAATAGAAAGTCTGTGAACAGAAAGACCTCAGTAATTTCAGAGCCAACCTAAAGCACTGCTGACTTGGCCAATTCTCTGAGTAATTCAATTAGGTTCATTTAGTTTAAAATGTTTAGAATACTGAAAGAAAACCGTCAGGGTAACAGATCTGTTTCCTTCTCAGGAGTTGAGGAAAGAGATCTTTCATACTTTTCCTGAGGACAATGAGGCTTTCTTGAGAATCAGATGTCCGAGGCATCTAGACCAGAACAAATTTGGTCTTTAAGCTCCCGGTCATAATCTAATTTTGTTGATTCCACTTTTATTACTGAAATGTTTGATACAGAATTCTGGCTATTTTCTAAACTGGTAAAACTAACCAAATTCTCTGGTTGTGCACTGGTGAGAAATGCTTGTGCTTCTCTCTCACAACACATTCTCAATTTTAGAACCCATTTAGAACTCGATGACATTCAGACTGAAAGAATCAATTTGTTTCTTCTTGCACTTTGCCCCAGTATGTGAGAAAATGTAGTTAAGAGAAATCACTTGTTTAACCTTTGAATGAATGAAAACTATTTTGTCATGGGATGACTTGAGAGTTGCTTTAAAGTTGAGTATATTTCAGAGTAGTGGTTAGAAAAAGATCTCCACATATTAGGCTTTTATCTTGTTTCTCTAGATCAGTAATCTTCATATTGTGGTCTTAGGAGGGGCAGCACTGTTAGAAATGCAGTTTCTTGGGATTCACTCTACTAGTGAATCAGAAGCTATGGGGCTGGGGCAGAGCAGTCAGTGACTTAAGATTTCTAGATGATTCTAATGAATGCTAAAGTTTGAAAATGCTTTGGATTGTGTTTGATGCAGATCCTTAAAAATCTACTTAGAGGACAGAATGAATGATGGACAATGCCTATAGAGAAAATTTTCTTTCATGATAAATTTGTGGAAATTTTGCAGCACTGTTTATCAATTATTATCTCTGAAAGGGGAGACTTCTGTCATTTATCAGAATTCTTTTGATAAAGAAACAACACAGTGACATTTCAGAAGCAAAAACTATGTGCCATTGTGTTCCTATTTAACATAAAACTTGGTGAAGATAGCAAAATTCTATTTAAAACAATCTTGGCGTTGTTTATCTTTCATTACACACCATCACATAGTATCCCTATATACTCTTTGGTGTCTGATCAAGTTGTACTTATGTTAACATGAAAGCCCTGAAATCTTTAAATCTACCAAACATTAATATAATAACCATGGTATGTCATTACCCTTCAGTTCAAAAATTATAGTTCATCTTATCTAACAATTCAGAAATGAGTTAGAGAATAGAAGTAAAGAATTTTAGGACACAAACTGCCAAAAATAACAAAAATCTAGATTGTCAATTTAGCAATGTTGAGTTCACATTTTACCACAAAGATGCTATCTCGAAAATTAGAGAATAGGAGTGTACACTTTGGTGGAAAGGAGTGAATTTTGATAAGAGATTGGTGCCCATTTCTAATTAGGAAAAATACATAAGCAGCAATAATCAACAAAAACTTTTGTTTCAGAATAACCTCTGGAATCTTCAGAAAATTTTGAGCACATCCCCTCTTTAATCTTTAAAGCAGACTGTTTCAGCTACCTATTACAGTTATCTACTTATTTTACTCAGACATCTGCAATTTGGACAAGACTCTGGGGCAGGGTGGGGGTAGCTCATCTCAGCTCCACAGGGCGTCAGCTTAGGAAGGTTCAAATCTCGAGGCTGCAGTGAGGGGAAGACTCTTTACTCATGTCAGATAGTTGATCCTAGTTGTTTGTTGATAACTTAGCTTGGATTGTCAGCCACTTACCAATGTCCTCTTCATGTGGCCTGGGCTTTGGAGACTGAGCATCATGAGAGAAATTTCAAATGGAAGTCACGTTACCCTTTGCAGCCCAGCCTCTAAAGTCAAGGCTGGCCAGATTTCTGCCATACATTGGTCAGAGTATTCACCGTCCTTCCCAGGATCAAAGGGAAGGAACATTCACCTGACATTTTGATAGGTGAGTGCCAAAGTTCTGGAAGAGCATGTGGGACTAGAAATTTAGCTATGGCCACTTTTGTAAAATACAATGTGCCACAGTCCATCCCCTGGCCACAACAACTCACATACCTTCCCTAGATGTGAGAGTGAGTAAGCATTCAGATGATTCCTGCCCTGAGCCTTAGAGCTGACCCTGTTGATTCCAAGGGGAGCAGAAAAACAGCTATCTCCACTGAGCCCTGCTCAAGTTGCAGATTCACAAGCAAAATGAATGTTTTTTTGTTTTAGAACATTACATTTTGGAGTGGTTTGTTATGCAGCAATAGATAAGTGGAACACAGATTCTCAATATTTTTCCCCTGGTGGAACTGGTAAGAGACACAATGGCACGGAAGACACTCTGTCCAACTCAACCAGATTTTAAAAATAAGATTAGCTGATTCCCAAGGTCCAACCCATTTTGTTTTTCCAGAAAGCATTTTGCAATACTAGTAAGTGTGACTTATATCATTATACCAATAACCTTGAATCCAAGTGAATTTATGCAAAATGATGTATTACACATTTTAGTACCATGCATATTTCTTGTGACATACCTCACAAATTATTGCACGTTAGGATGTTACAATGAGATGTATGTTGAAAGCCACTGCTGTAGATACTCTTAGTAGTAAAAAGTGCTTCAAAAAAGTTTAACAAACGACTGCAACATAAATGCCAAAACCTGAGTTTGGTTGTTTCCTTCTTTCAAGAAGGTTTGCCTGTGGTAGTTTGCTGCTGGCTAGACAGGAACACGAGTCAAAAGAATGGGAAACTGCAACATTATGATATTTTTTTTCTGTTCACACAGAGACATGGTGGAAGAGCCATCAGTCACTCCTCTATCATATGGCACCTCGTTCATTGAGCAAGTTCTTCACAAATACTATGGCCATGCTTCTCATCATGTCCAGTGGAATCTCAGCATTGCATCTAATTTTATCTTCTTCCCAGACAAAATTTTAAATAACTTATGTGATCATTGTATCAATAAGTAAGGTGTTCAGAAAATAACCCACGGGTTTGTGGGATGTGTTTTCCACTATCTCTGGACAAATCTCTGGAACAATTTCAAAGGGAATGGATCTGGATAATGTACTTCCCATACCAATGGATAGGTCTAATCTAAAATCAAGACATGGGAATTATGTTCACCCTGTATTCATCCTGTCTCTTTATTCTTCATGTCATGTCCTTCTTCACAGTCCTTGCCAGTTATAAGACTACATCTGTTGGCCTGCAACTGGGCAAGTAAACTTTTTTTTCAACTTTTATTTTAGGTCCAGGGATTACATGTTCAGGTTTGTTACCTGGGTAAATTGCATAATGTTGAGGTTTGGTGTACAATCATCCTGTCACCCAGGTAGTGAGCGTAGTACCCAATAGGTAGTTTTTCAACCCTTATACCCTTCTCCTCCACGACACCCTCTGGTAGTCCCCCCAGTGTCTGTAGTTGCCATCTTTACGTCCATCTGTACTCAATGTTTAGCTCCCACTTGTAAGTTAGTTTTCTGTTCCTGTGTTAATTCACTCACATGATTACCTTATTTTTTATGGCTGCACAGTGTTCCATGGTATATACATACCACATTTTCATCACTACATCATGAGTCGGTAGAATTTTCACTAAAAGCACTCGATACAGTTTTCCAATGGTCTCCATTGGCACTTTAAATTCAGCTTCTAAGTGCTTTGTCTAGTTAGTTTGCCTGCTCAGGATTTCATGCACCCTTTATTTCAGAAAGGAAAAGAGCTGTGAGAAGAAAAGGTCTATGCACAAGTTCCTGTTGGTTGAAGAGTTTTGCCTTCTGTGGAGCCAAGTTGCCTTGCAAAAGAGCCTTGACTATGCTGCTTCTGCCAGATCACTTTGCCTAATTATCTATTAAGTCATCCCCATAATCAAAATGTTCTCTTGAGTTTTTTAACAGGAACATGGATTTTGATAATTAAGTCAACAGATTTGAAGCTTTCAGACCATTTATTAAAATTATCTTGGTCTAAAACAAAGTTCCAAACAGGTTATAATCACCATAAGTGGAAAATATGAAACATTAAAATAATTGGTTTGTGCATGCTGTTTTCAAAATGAAGCCAAGGTCTTGATTTTAACCTGCAAGGAGTACATATTTTGCACTTGTAGGAAGACACAGGGTCCCAGCACTCAGGGATAGGTCATATGTAAAGGAAGTATCAAATGTCAGATAAAAGCAGAGCGTGATTTAACCATCCACCCTGCGCAACCAAAGGATCAGAAGATCAATTTTGGTCTCTGAAGTCCAAAACCATCAATTGTGAAAACTCCCTCACTTGGGGATGACTTATATTTTTCATCAATCTCCATAAACTTAGAAGCACTGAATATCCTAGTGTATAAAATGTGTGTCTCTGACTTGCTTACAAATACATCAGGTGGCCGTGGGCTTGTGTGTGTGTGCGTGTGAGTGTGCATGCGCAAGTGCATGTTGTGTGCACAGATATTCAATCATACTAATACCATCTCTCAATATTTTGTAAAACAAAAGCAAGGTATCATTTGCATTCATAAATGAGGCCCCTCTTGTTTTTCAGGAAAACAAGCCTTTTTAAATAAAAGGTGCCACCCTCCTGTGAGGCATACCCCTGCCAATTGCTGTAACATTTGTTATTTGAAGTATATTTCCACTGAAGAAACATTCGTAGAAGGCTGTACAGGTTTTATCATCTATTTGCCCAAATAGAAAGAACTGTAGCCTTGGGGATCATTTACTGGAACTGGCCTCTTCCTCATTACCTGGTTCTTGCACTAAATGAAGCAGATATAAATTTGGAACATCTGTCTAAGCAGCCAAAATGAAAACTTAAAAAATTTACTGGGTAAAAGCTTTCAGGGCTGGGCCACAGGCGGCCAGAAGACTGCTATGGCTGATGTGGACTACTTCTGTTCCCCTGGCCCCACGCCCTGTGCTGGGTTGATTTAAATCTAAACTCTCCATCCCCTGCAGACTGGCCCGTGGACTTAACAGTAGGGTGCCAGGGATGCTGAGCTTCTTGTCTTGGCTCCTTCTAGTTCAGCGTGGGGTGCCAACTAAGCAATGGGCATAAGCGTGAGGAAGTTCACAGTGCACAAGTTCTTCTCAGGTGTATCTCCACAAGAAATCTCACTTGAAGAGTTCAAGTTAAAGTTGCTTTGAGATGAAATGCAAAAGAACAGCAATGAAAGCATTTTTATTGGCTTCATAATTTCTAACTGTAGAACAGCTATAGTTATCTAAGATAACTACCTGTAGTGTACATATGGAGAAAGTAAATGAGATCACATTGAATGACCTATTTATGTTTCTCATCCATGAGATATTAACTGCCTATGTTTAACTATATCTAGGTCCTGTGTTTTAAAGTGTCTATTTTCCAGAGGTTTGGAGCTTTGGCAAACCTTTGAGCCTCCTTTCAGACAAAAGCCATGTCTATTTCACCATTAAATCTCAAGAAGTTAGCAAAGTACCTAGCAAAAGTACTCTGTAAACGCTAAAATAATAAAGTATTATAGACTTGGACACTTTCATGTGTAAATATATCTTAAGGTCATCCTAATGTTCCTGTTCCTTAAATTTACATACATGAGTCCTTAAAAGTTCTTTCATGTGATAATTGTTTAATCTTTTTTATTGTCAGCTGTAGGAAATACACTTACAAGCTCTTAGGACCCCTTCAAAACATGGTTGGAAGTGAAGGTCATTATCTTAAGTGAAACAAGCCAGGCACAGAAAGACAAATATCACATGTTCTCACTCATAAGAGCATGGTGTAAAATGTGTTCATATGTATGTAAACAGTGGAATGATAGATAATGGAAACTCAGAAAGGTAAGAGAGTGGGAGAGGGGAGGATGATGAGAAATTGGTTAATGGGTATGATGTACACCGTAAAAGCCCTGACTTGATCACTGCACAATCTATGCATGTAATGCAATGCATAGAGTTGTACCCCATAAATTTGGACAACTAAAAAGGAAAAAAGGCAAATCTAAGCAAGCTTCTTCAAACATGAAAAAAAATTCTGAAGATCTTGTCAGCGGCAAGTACAATAGTAAAGAGTTAAAAGTGCAGAGAAAGGCTTTTATCCTAGGATAGAGAATTAGAATATAAGTCACAGCTCTTGCACAGAAGCTCCATGGGATGAAGGACTGATATAGTTAAAGAGGAAATAGTACAAACATGATGCTAGGGAATCTGTTCTTTCCTAGAAAACAATTCATTTGGAAGAGGTTTACCACAATCTACCTCTTCTCAAATCACAGCGGCAAATAACTATCAGTTCCTAGAGGAATCATAAAGACCTTAGAATCTAGAAAACAATCCATGAGATAACATACAGTATAGTCTTTGCAGTTACCAATATATGTAGCTGTTGTTAACAGAGGAATCATGAGTGGTCGGGGAGGTCTCTTAAAAGGTAATGGAGGCCGGGCACAGTGGCTCATGCCTGTAATCCCAGCACTTTGGGCAGCCAAGGCAAGCAGTTCACTTGAGGTCAGGAATTTGAGACTAGCCTGGCCAACATGGTGAAAACCCTTTTCTCCCAAAAAAAAAAAAAAAAAAAAAAAAAAAAAAACTATCCTGGTGGTGATGGCACACACCTATAATCCCAGCTACTCAGGAGGGTGAGGCATGAGCATCACTTGAACCTGGGAGACAGAGATTGCAGTGGGCCAAGATTGCACCGCTGCACTCCAGCCCAGGCAACAAAGTGAGACTCTGTCTCCAAAAAAAAAAAAAAAAAAAAAAAAAAAAA
>NW_016814973.1:1173160-1196806 GCF_001698545.2 Rhinopithecus bieti | reverse complement strand
AAAAAAAAAAAAAAAAAAAAAAAAAAAAAACTATCCTGGTGGTGATGGCACACACCTATAATCCCAGCTACTCAGGAGGGTGAGGCATGAGCATCACTTGAACCTGGGAGACAGAGATTGCAGTGGGCCAAGATTGCACCGCTGCACTCCAGCCCAGGCAACAAAGTGAGACTCTGTCTCCAAAAAAAAAAAAAAAAAAAAAAAAAAAAAGAACCTAGTGAGGGCACCATGTTTTAAAGGACAAGGAGATCTGACTCTTCTTGACTTGGAATCCAAGATGCCCAAGAGAAAGTGTGGTCTAGGGAAACAGATTCCCAGTACTGCTGGAGAAGAGAAAACTGTTTAGCAAAGCACAGCATTGATCACCACGTGTGAAAGCTATCTGACAAAAAGATGATTATACATCTCTTGCGCAAAGAAGATGAATGATAAAAAGTAGTCATAACTAGAGCAGCCATGGTAGCAAGGATAAAAAATTGACTTGAAAAGCTCCAGTCATCAGCATCCTCATAGAAGAGACATTACTATTATAGGAAAACCAGCCCAGTGAGGACCAGCAGGATGCAGAGGATGGCCCAAATCAGGACCAGCACCAAAGCTAAGATGTTGTTTCTCAGCCCCGATAGGTGAAGGATTTTGCCAACATGTGGAAAGAAATCCAAATTTAAAAAAGAATCAATGTGTGTGATGTGCCTATGTATGTGCTCATTCATTTATAGTATATTCGCATTTAAAATTAAAAATGTGAAGTGTGTGTGTGTGTGTGTGTGTGTGTGTGTGTGTCTCCTCATATTGGCTAAAGAGTTTCACTTCTTTATTCCTCCAAAGAGAGTGAATTGTCAACTTGGACAAGTGTCTCAAATTTTTCATACATATTTTTCTCATAAAGCAAACTGAATCATCTCAGAGAGACTACCCACGGTGTAAGCAAGCCCAAGAAATGCTTGAGGGCACAGCCACTTCAAAGTCTTCCATTTTTACTGCCTTGGAAATGATGTAATACTGATTTTTTTCTGAAGACATAAGTGTCTTGCTTTGGCTTCGATTCCTTTTAGGCCCGTTTATCTGCCCCTTTTTTGTTTGAGCACAACTAGTGGGTAGATGAGGGGAGAGCTACAAAACACTTTCAGTGTACTCAAATCAAGTGTACTTTAATCAAATGCCACTTTTTATTCCGTAAGAATGTTGGAAATACTATTTCCAGTCTTAAAATACCACTTAATCTGCTTACTCTCTGAAATAACTAGTTTTGTTGCCAAAGAATGACTTGAGTCAATGATTCCAGGGTTTTAAATTTCACAATACCCAAAAATTAGAAAAAAAATTATGCAGAGTTTCATAAGTTATTGTTTACACTAAGAAAGCACATCAAAAATTTCCAAGTACTGTCTTCATTTTACTATTTTTCAAAATTATTTTGAACACCCCAAAAGTAAGAAATATGTATAACCTGAATGTATAAACAAGGAAGTGATTTAGAAATCAAAAACTTACTACATTTTCCTAATTTTACCTGATTTGTAATGTAAGTAAATTTGAGGCCCATTGAGACTCACTGGTTTAAATAAAATGAGAAGATTTCCCTTGCTGATATAGAAAAAGACCACATAGCTAGGAAGTCATTGATGTGAGGATGTCATTACATTGCCCTCGATATTTCAATTTAAAAGATACTAGAATGAGTAACAAACATCATCTAGTTTGGACAATTTAGAATCATTACAGAACTGTGCCTTGTCTTTTCTGCTGTTTTGTTTACTGACATGTACACTGATCTTTAAAACATCACAAAGTATGCTGCATGGACTAATTTGACCTAGAAATACTTTCATACCAGTACTTACATGGATATTAACTTTGGAAACCTAATACTCCTAGATCCACTTTCGTATTTAAAACAGTACTCGTATTTAATAAACTTTTCTGCTCATTAACAGTTGTTCCACTTCACATATTCTGTTGCACGTTAGACAGAAGAGAACATTGAGTTCTTCACAAGATACTTTTGGTTAAGCATGTCCTGGGATGGAGTTACCATGCTGACTTGATTTACTTCCATGCTTCTGCATCAATCAAGCCAGGAGGCTATAATTAGGAAGAAGACTTCCTTAAACATTAAAAATGTAATCATTGCAAACTAGGTCGAGGAGAAGCGATAATAGGGTTGGACAGTTTCTCTCACACAGGCATCAGGGTAAATTCTCAAGATGCCAAACCATGAAGCAGAACTTTTATGGAGACCACTAACATTTATTTTCAGTTCTTCCTGAGAAAAGCGCCCAGGCATAGGTTCCTTAAGTGATCTTAAATTGTTTTGTAAGGTCAGTCATTCCTGGTTATAATTCATTTGTTTTCTCTATTGGTACATTTGCTTTCTCTAAATAGGCTAATTCTGTGTTTGTTTCCAGGTTGCATTATCCTTGACTTTTGAAAAAATTACATTTGGTGACATGTACAGTTAATGATTTTTCCCTCATTCTAGGTTATTAGTTTTTCTCCTATTTATTAGAAAAAAAAAGTACTGGCTACATTCTGTCAGCCATACTTTACAAATCAAACCCCCTAAATTTTCAGGAAAGCCCTGGTTCTCTCTACAGGGACATCTACAAATCCAGTGCCATGAAGTGGTAGGATAACCTTTTGTTCAACTGCACCACAAGACCTTGTGGTTGCCAATGTCATCGGGACTGGTAACGTGGAAGGCCAGTGCTCCGGGGTTGGGTAACATGAATGGCCAGTGCTCTATGGATGTATAACATGGAATATCAACAGACTAAAGGGCAATAATGGCATACCAGGATTCTAGGGGTCAATAACACTGAACACTAGTTTTCTGGGGGTAAGTAACATGGAATATCAGCACACTGGGGGCCAGTAACAGAATACCAACTCTTTGGGGATGCGTAACATAGAATACTTGACTTCCAGCTACCATCAAAAGCCCAACAGAAGACTTCTAGCCAAGAAGAGCTGAAAGTTAGCCCTCTGATGCAGATCTTCTGCTCCCAACAAATAGCAACGATAGGGGAAATATACAAATAAAATGCCCCCCCAAAATATAGGCAGATTAAAATGCAGCTAAATTCTGCTTATATTTCAGAAATGCTGAAAACAAAGGTATGGAAAATAGCTATTGTGGCAAAATAATGGGAGATAAAGTAGAATTTAAGGCAAAATTAGTAAAGATCAAGAGGAATACTTTACAATAATAAAATAACTATGTCACCAAGGAGTTCTAACACATATGAGCTTATTTGCTACAAATGATAAGGTCTCAATATTAATTGGATAGAAACTGACAGATAATAAGGAGCAATTAACAAATTTACAATATTAGGGTAGGATATTTTAAGTCCTCTATCAGACAAAAAACACTTGTACTGTAGAAGATTTAAATTAAAAATTAATAAGACATATACATCTTTATCTTTAGAGTATTGCACCCAATTATCACAATAATTTTCCCATTCATGAGGAAATCTTATAAAATTGTTGACAAACTAATCCACAAAATAAATCTCTCAAATGTCAAATCATCTGTATAATAAAGACTATACTTGACAGTGTAATTAAGATGAACAATAAAAGGTAATTTATTAATATATTTACAAACCCAAAATGCACTTCTATATAACTCTTTGGTTAAAGGTGAAATTGAAATAGAAAATGGCAATAAACATTTTATTCAAAACTGTAGGTGTAGTGGCATGTTGGAAGAAACTACTAACTTCTTTCTGAGGACAAAGTTGTCATGAGGTAGAATTTTAGAAAGAACTACAAAAATCCATAGATTCAAGGAGATTAATAATGACAATTTTTAAACTCCTACACAATGACTGATACCGTATCACACATAACTACATTTGTGGTATTTCATTAAGCATTACTGGGTTATGCCTTTACAAACCATAAAAGGGTTGATAGGTAAAAGGTTCGTGCTTAACGTGTCAGGTCAAGAACAAAGATGTCAGACATCATGGGGTAGAATTTCTGTTCTTCTAGTTGTATGACTGTGGGCAAGTTATTTATTTTCCTGAGCTTCAAGTTCCTCATATGAAAATTTTTATATATTAATAATCTCTACCATGTAAACTCTTTATGACATTGAATAACTTGAAATACATGAAACATAGTATAGTGTAGTATAGTGCCTAACAAATAATAGGTTCAATAATTGTAAACTAGAATTTATTTTACATACACAATATTTATTAGATTATGTGTTTTATCACTTGTACACTCATGTATGCTCCTTGAAGAGAGAAATAATTCTTCATTTGAGCAATGATGATCACAAAATAGTGCCAAGTACACAGTTGGTGCTAAATAATTTTTTTGCATTAATGGAATTTAGTTAAACATATCCATGCTGCTGGTGGTGTTAGATGTTAAAATTATCTAACTAGCAAAAGAAAAAAAGAGATATGGACAGGTTGCTAGTGACTAATAGTTATGCTTAAGTCCGATATCTAATTATCACTTCTCATTGAATATTGACTTGAGCTTGAAATAGATTCAATTCAGTTTTGTTTCATCGTGTCTGACATTTTCAAATATTCATTAAATATAAAAATCTGTCCAATAATAGGGCATTATTATTGGGTGAGGTTGGGATTGGGGCCTGGTTTGGTTTTCTGATTTCAAATATATGGTGGTGATAGAGAATATTCACTCAGATAAGACCCATAACAAAAAAGGCACAATTGTGAAGGGCATACAATACACATAATATAGTGGTATGTTAAAAAATCCATTTATGTAAAGGTAAGTTAGTATTCTTTATATTCTGAGAGAAAAATATATATTTTTTCCAGAATTGAGTGTTTCTACAAAATTTGATAAAATTAAAATGTTAATTTCACTTTGATTGTACATGTTTATTTTATTTGAATTTACCAATTACATCTAGCAGTGCTCTGCTGGTTTGTTTATTTTGTTTCGTTTTGTTTCAGAAATATCTGTGTAGTTTAAGTTTTATTAAATGGCCACCTTAATGTGCAGTGTGCTTTGCTGAGCCCAATAAAAGGCCACAATAGATCATTGGGGGTTAGTTGACTTTGCTGCTGGTGCAAACACCACTGGCATTCTTTTTGCAAAGCTAATGTTGGAGAAAAATAACCATCTGTTTTCTTCTTTTACTGAGTCTTCAGACAATGGAATGCATCACTCAAGAATGAGAGTTTTTTCTGTAGATTTTTCAGCAAAAAAAAAAAAAGAAGAAAGAAAAGAGAGAGGGAGGGAGAGAAAGATGGTGGAAGGAAGGAAGAAAGGAAGGAAGAAAGGGAGGGACCCAGGGAGGGACTTAGGGAGGGAGGGAGAAAGGTGTGTAGCTGTTTTAATGTAATAGATACATTATCCCAAGCTGCTAGAAATTGGGGCAAGAAACTAAATGGCATCATAGGGTTATACCTTTATAAACTATAAACTCCTATCTCATCAAACTAAGTGATGTACTCTTAAATAATAAAAGAGGTGTGATATTATTAAACTAAATCTTTTTCTAGATGAAAGACAGAATAGGACAATTAACATATAACAACCTGGGAAAAAGAAGCTATGAATAAGTTAAACAGAGGGGTGGGACCACCCCAAATTATCCTTGAACCATACTCTTTTTATTGATGGAGTGAATCAAGTATAAACCCATGTGATATATTCTTGGGCAAAGAAAAAATATCTTACACAATTCCAATATTAGCATGTAAAAATGACTGACAATTATATAATAAAATTTATTGGATAGGAGAGAAACAGAAGGAAAACTTGGAAAGAGGGGAAAAGACATTTATTGCTTAGAAAGGCCCATCCCTTTTGGGATTTGCAATTTTTTGTGTATAAAGAACACTCAGTGAGATTCCTCTATTGAGGGCTTGGACTACTCTGAACAAATTCCCCTCTTGTTCTTTTCTCAACTCATCTTATGCTAATTCATAACAGTATCTTTAAAATTTTCCATGTACCATTAAGTGCATTTAGCAAGATTATGTGTTATGGGGTCAACACACAAAATCAATTCTATTTTATATACAATCAGTAAACAATTAAAAAACAAAATTAAATATGTTACCATTTATAATCAGATCAAAATATTAAAACTTAGATACAGGTCCTTAAAAATATGGTCACGGCATGCATGTTAAACAGAAAATGTTGATTAAAGGAATCGAAGAAGACCTTTGATTTCAAGGTATACCATGTTTATGGATTAGGAAGCCTAACATAGTCAGTTTTTCCCAAAGTGACTTATAGATTTAATGCAATTCCTACCAAAATCCCAGGAGAATTTCATATAGGTATAGACAGACTGATTCTCAAATGTATATTGAAAGGCAGATAAACCAGAAAAAAAACTAGAAAAAAAATTGAAAAAGGAAACAAGATTGTACAAATCACACTATCCAATATTAAGACTTACTATAAAGCTATAGTAATCAACAGAGTGTGGTCTTGATGAAGGGATAGACATGTGGATTAATGCACAGAATAATGGAGAGTTCAGGAATAGATCTACACAAATATGACCATTTGATTTTGACAAAGGTATAAAAGCAATTCAACGAGACAGGATAATTTAGATACGTTGTTAGAAAAATTGTACCATATGCAAAAATTGAACCTATACCTAAATTTTATACTTTATACACAGATTAACTCAAAATGAACAAATATCTAAATGTAAAATTATAAAACTTCTAAAAAAAATAGGAGTAAATATTCATGGCTTGCGGTTAGGCAAAAAGTTCTTAGAAATGAAACAAAAAACACAGTCCATAAAAATATAAATTGATAAATTGGACTTCATCAAAATTTAAAACTGTTACTCTGCCAAAAATCACTGTCAAGAGAATAAAACTACAGGCTGCGATAAAATATTTTCAAATCACAAAAACGACAAAGGACTTGTATTAAGAATATAAGGAACTCAAAATTCAGCAAATACCGCATTATCTCACTTATATGTGGGACCTAAACATTCAAACTCATAGAAGTAGAGAGTAGGATGGTGGTTACAAGAGGCTGAGGGTGGGAGATGGTCAGGAAAGGGGAGATATCAGTCAAAGGGTACAAAATTTCAGTTAGGATGATTAAATTTTGGTGTTCTATGGCACAGGATGGTAACTATAGTTAATAATTACATATCATATATTTCAAAATTGCTCCATTTTAAATATTTTCACCAAAAAAAAGGATAAGTATGTGAGGTGATAGGTATGTTAATTAGCCTGATTTAAACATTCTATAATGTATACATGTAAAATTACATCACATTGCACTCAATAATTAAACACAATTATTGTCAATTTAAAAATAAATAAATAACAACCCAATTTAAAAGTGGGTAAAGGACCAAAGAGGATGTAAGGATGGCAGTTAAGTACTTGAAAAAACATACAACATTACTGACCATTAGGGAAATGCAAATTACAATCACAATGAGATAACACTACACATTTATTAGAATAGCTAAAATAAAAGATACTGATAATACCAAGTGCTAGCAAAGTGCAAGAAAACCAAAATTCTCATACATTCCTGATGCATACTGGCATACTCACTCTGGAAAAAAGAGTCTGGCAGTTAAGCATGCACTTACTATCTAACACAGCAATCATATTCCTGGACAAATGGAAATTATGTTCACACAAAAATTTGTACATAATTGTAGCAGCTTTATATGTAATAGCCAAAAACTGAAAGCAACCCAAATCTTCAACAAGAGAATGGATAGTATGGAGTGGTACATCCTTATAATGGAATACTACTCACAATTAAAATGGATCAACTGCTGATACATGCAACAAAATGAATGAATCTTGAAGACATAGTTAAGTGAAAGAAGCCAGTCTCAAAAGTCTATATACTCTGATTTTATTTGTACTATATTCTCACTAATTTTATGTTACATTTGCAGTGGCCAATGTCTGTAATCCCAGTACCTTGGGAGGCCAAGGCAGGAGGACCACTTGAGCCCAGGAGTTAGAAGTCAGCCTGGGTAACACAGTGAAAACCTATCACTACTAAAAATACAAAAATTAGCTGGGTGTAGTGGTGCACACCTGTAATCCCAGCTACTTGGGAGGCTGAGGTAGGAGAATCGCTTGAACCCAGGAGGTGGAAGTTGCAGTGAGCCAAGATCGCACCACTGCACTCCAGCCTGGGAGACAGAGTGAGACTCCGTCTCAAAAAAAGAAAATTATCAAAAAGACAAAACTATAGTGATGGAAATCAGTGGTTGCCATTGGTCATGGATTGGGAGACAGTGTAACGATAAAGGGATAACATGGGGGCACTTCTGTAGTGTTGTTTAAACTGTTCTATATCCTGATTACAGTAGTGATTATACAAATCTATATGTGTTAAAATTGTAATATTGTACACCAAAAAAGTACATTTTACCATATGATAATTTTAAAAATACAAAATTTTTAAACACTGTATTTGGCATTGCAAATTTACGAAATGTTTCAGCCACTCCTAGAATGTACAATATGCCCCTATTACTACAACTCAAACTTTAAAATCTATATTTAGTATGGTAGCAACTTCATCCATACTTTGCACAAAGAAGTGAGTTCTCTGAGCAGCACCATAGCTTAGGCTACTAGGCAAGGAGAATATTTTTTCTGGTATGGCTTCATTCTCTTTTTGATCAGCCCTTGGATCAACCCCTATACTGACTACACCAAGGATAGAGGAAGAGAGGACTGTTAATTCTGCTGTTATGAAAAAGGCTGGAAAAAAAGGAGAAGATGCCACTTTGTGGGCAATGATAATATTGCTTAGGGCAAGAGTCTGGGGGAGACCTGACATGGTTGAAAGTAGTGACAAGAAAAAAACAAGACCTTCCTTTGCTTTTAAGTTTTGATAAAGCTTATGTCTACAACATCCCAGCACAGATTTTCTTGATGTATCTAATGCATCAGTATCACTCTTCCTCATTTACCTGGCTTTTGCTTCTTATGTTCTTTTCTTTTCTATATTTTTTGTGTTCTGTTTCTATGAAAAAGAGTCAAAACGTAAGCTAATATCAGAGATTCATTTTAAAATAATATCTAGAGGTATCTTCTAGGTTTAGTATAGGCTTAGCTCCACTTCTCACAGCTTCCACATATGTAGTCCTGCATCATAATTACTAGGTTGATCTAGTGGTTTTGTGTTTCTTTTATTATTTTGGAAATTCCTGAAGTATCTAATAATTCAAATCAGATTATATCATTTCTGGGATAGTTTTATTGCTAACCGTATTATAGTAAATTCAAATTTATATATCAAAATGCTCCGATAATCAGAATATTCACTCAACTAAAAGCCAGTTCCACTGGAGATAACCTTTTGCAAAATAAGAAAAGTCCACTAGTGCTAAAACATAAGGAATATACAATGAAGTCATCATTACTTTGTCAGCCACATAATCGGAAAAAAACTGTTCAACAGGTGTTTATGGACCACAAAGAAGGAAAGCTGATGGTTGTAATTCTTAATCTTAAGATCCTATGCTTTGTTTCATTCCTCAGAGGATATTTGAAAACACTTCCTAGGAAAAAAGACTCAAGTAATGACCATTACCAGTGACCTAGCCGCCATTTGTCACCCCATTTCCTGCAAAATGCATGCTCTTTATATTTTGTATTTCCAAGTATAAATGTCTTGACCCTTCAAACACTGACCATAACTTTAATAAAAAATGTTTTTTGTTTATTTTTCAGCATTTTATATGTGGGAAGCACTTAGGAAATAATTGTTGAATGAATTAATTAATGAAGAAATGAATGAATTAATGAAAGAATGAATGCAAAAACAAACAGCTGTGAAAAAAAAGCTTAAAAAAATTCTGCCTACTTATGCAAAATGCTAATCATAGCATTCCACAATGCTAACGGTATGTCCACAGACTCCACCTTCTTCTGTATCTCTCCCCTGAGATGAATAGATGAGTCTATGGTCTCTGGGCCTTCTCATAGACCCATTATCTTGCACTGTATCCCTTTTCTCTGCCTAATTAAAGTATTTCTTCTGAAAGGCACTGCTGAGTTTAAAATGTGTCAAATCAAATGTTTGTGGCAGGCTAAAACACTATAGCCTCAGCAAATTGCAGTCTCTTCATCTGGGTGATGTAAGCACTGGCCTTGGCTGTGCCCAATTTAGATATCAGAAACTTGTTCCATTTGTACTATGCTATTTACCCATTATACTCATTCAATTTTCCCACATACCTTTCCCAATTATCTACCAATTTAATCCATTTAATCTATCTCTACTACAGTAAATATGTTCCCCTTTAGCATTTACTAGCACTTGGGCCAAATGTTCAAGGGCCTCTAACAGGCTTTATGATTCATTTATTTTTCCTCTTCCTGTTCAATTTTGTACATACCACTCATCAGGAAAATGGATGCTGCTGCTGTAGATAAATGCACTGGCAAGAACCTAACTACACAATCAGCCATTTAGTCCCGAAAAACAGAGTAATGACTGCAAAATGGATCTGGGCCACAGGGCAGAAACCGTACTTAAACTTCATTCAGCATAGCACCTGCCACAGAGCTGATGTAGTGAAAAATTGTGTCATGATGAAATGCCCTAGGTCTGGGTGCCATTTACTGTCCTTTCCATTATTGTTGATAATAGCAGTGCTTTCAAATGGAACAACATTCTTCCTGCCATGGATCAAAAAGATTTAGAAAAATATCCTATCATCCTATTTGAGAGACCAATAAAGTAATAATTCAATTTTCTTAGTATTGCTGAGACCTTGGCAGCTAATATTAATTATTATCTCTAGCCATTTGGCACCAGCTAGTGCTTGTAAATTACAGTAAACTGCATTTTTCTGTTTTGTTTTGTAGGATAATTAGCCCATTTTGAATTTTGGGAAGAGGACCAGTCTGATGCATACACACTTTTCTCAGGTAACTCCTAGCACGACCAACTTTCTACTTTGACACTGACCATTTCGTATAAAATTATGGATGCCGATTTCTAATGAGTTTACCTTTGCATTATCCATAATATCCCACGACATTGCTTTAGTAGAGATACTTCTCAGTCTCTGTTTTTTTTTTTTGTTTGTTTGTTTGTTTTGGCACTTCATGAAAGTTGTTACTCCTATGTGCCAAGAAAAATCTCAACCCTACAGAAGAGAAGTACGTGTGGAACCTGAAAAACTTCAGCATTTGCCACAATTAATAAGGTTATTTTATCCTGTAAGAAGGAAATCTGCTGGGTGCAGTGGCTCAAACTTGTAATCCCAGCACTTAGGGAGACCGAGGCAGGCAGGTCACCTGAGGTCAGGAGTTCAAGACCAGCCTGGCCAACATGGTGAAACCCCATCTCTACTAAAAATAGAAAAATTAGCCAGGCGTGGTGATGGGCACCTGTAATCCCAGCTACTTGGGAGGCCGAGGCAGTAGAATCACGTGAACCTGGGAGGCGGAGGTTGCAGTGAGCCCAGGTGATGCCACTGTGCCACTGCAGTCCAGTCTGGGCAATGAAGTGAAACTCTGTCCCCCCAAAAAATAAAAAATAAAAATAAAGGAATCCATTGGTATAACCCATAACCTGAGCAGGGGATTATCAAATTTATAAGGACTTTATAAAAAGATAAACAGCTGGGAGACGTAAGTATTTATTTGGCAGATTTGAACAGAGTTCTTCTTTGATATGGCCAGTTTTGGGGGCCTAACAGATGAATTAACAATTTCCCCCACACAGCACAGAGTAGAGGAAAGGATACACATAAATTACCTGTTGTGGTTGACAACAGCCACATTAGCCCTCACCATCTGAGATCACTGAAAAAACAGATTGTGGTGAGAATTGCTAGTTGGCCACTTAGTTTGCATATCCTCTCCTCTTTCTTATTGACAGAATCTCATTTTATCCAAGGAGGCAACATGCCCAGCTAAGAGATTATATTTCCTAGTTGTCTTAGTCTGTTTTGTGTTGCTATAACAGAATACCACAGACTAGGTAATTCATAAAGAAAATAAATTTATTTGGCTCATGGTTCTTGAGCCTGGGAAGTCAATGGGAATGGTGCCAGCATCTGCTTAGCATCTGGAGAAGGCCTTCTTGGCATCATCCCGCGGATAAAGGAGGAAGAGCAGGAAAGCATGCACAAGAGAGAGCAAGAGATCAAACTTGCAGCCTCAAGCCCTTTCATAATTGTCATTAACCCATTCATGAAAGTGAAGCCCTCATGAAAACACCTCCCATTAGGCCCTACCTCCAATGCTATTGCATTGGTGATTGAGTTTTTAATACACACTTTTTGGGGGGCACATTTAAACCATAGTACTAGTCTTTGTGCAAGTTTCTGTGACTGAGACTTAAGTGGATGGAAATAATTGAGGGGGCTTCTGGGATTGTTCTTTAAAGGGAGCCAGTTTCCCGGGGAGGGTGTTCATTTGTGGCCCTCTCCACTACTAACCACATATTTCTTTCTGACTGAAACAAGTGCATGATAGACAGTAGCACCTTAGTAGCCATCCTGTATTTTGAAGATGAATGAGTGACACCAAGGATGAGAAAGTGAACGTGGAGTCCTGGACTCCCCATCTCCAGACCTCTTATAGGAGAGAGAAAAAGGAAACCTGTGTCTTCTTAATGTCATGATTGTTTGGGTTTTTTTTTATTCAGAGAGGAGTTCCTCCAAACCTAAACATGTCAATTAAAAGCTATCAGCAAATTATTATACAATTGTATGAGCCACTTTCTATTTCTTCAAATTTGGGATTTGCCCTTTCATTAAAAAGTAGAAATATACAGAACATTATCCTTGTTCTTTTTTGAAAATTATTTTTAAGAAATAAGGTGACCTTGAGCACAATCCGGTCAAAACTCTGTCAGCAAATACACATAACTTACATCAAACATCCATACTCTTTTGACTGCGACACTTTCCCACATGATTTTTCCTTCTTTTTTTTTTTTTTTATTATACTTAAGTTCTAGGGTACATGTGCACAACTGCAGTTTGTTACATATGTAGTACCATGTGCCCATGTGGGTGCGCATCCATCACTCGTCCATTTACATTAGGTAATATCTCCTAATGCTAACCCTCCCCCTCCCCCTCCCCCCAACCCACGGCAGGCCCCAGTGTGTGATGTTCCCCTTCCTGTGTCCAAGTGTTCTCATTGTTCAATTCCCACCTATGAGTGAGAACATACAGTGTTTGGTTTTGTGTCCTTGCAATAGTTTGCTGAGAATGATGGTTTCCAGCTTCATCCATGTCCCTACAAAGGATGTGAACTCATCCTTTTTTATGGCTGCATAGTATTCCATGGTGTATATGTGCCAATAGTACTGTAAGGTTCTTGAAAAAGAAGCTGGATCTAATTCATACATCGAGTAATCAGTAAAAGCATTACAGCTATGATACAATGAAAATGATATGTGAGTTTTCCTGCCATTCTGCTTACCTCTTACTGCAAGAGATAATTCCAGCTTGGTCAATTGTGTCTTGCCTATTTCCTTTCCTAACATTCAAGAAACTCCTTCTTAACCACTTAAGTGCTTGGACTCTTGCAACAGAGAATCAGGATGAAGCAGGGGAACAATATTAGGTTGGTGCAAAGGTAATTGCTTTTGCTATTACCTTTGATAGCAAAAACCGCAACTGTTTTGCACCAACCTAACAGTTCAAGGGACTATTCTATAAGGCAAGGGACACACAGTGGCAAAACCTAGAAGACTATTTTCTTCTTAATGTTTAGCACCTTTTTTCAAAGGTTTAAATTCATTAGAGTACATAATTTAAATATAATTAAATGCACCCATTTTAAGTGTATAACAAAATGAGTTTTGACAAATGTATATGCCTAAGCTATCATCAACCCAAATGTAATATAAAACACTTCAGTCAGCCCACTATGGCCTCTCAAGCACATTGAAGCTCTAGCCTCAAGAAATCATTGATGTGTTTCCTGCTACTGTAGGTTTCTTTTGCCTATTCTGAAATTTCATATTAGTGGAATCATAAAACATATTCTCATATGTGTCTCTATTCTTTCACTCAACATGATATTTTTGAGATTATTTCAGGTTTTATAGTGTTTCAGTAGTTCATTTTTTTTTTGTAAGACAAAGAACCTTTACTATAAAAAAAACTATTTTTTTAAAATAGTGGGGTAACTGCACTGCATCTGGCAGAAGGCAGGCCCCTAAGATTAGTCTTTCTTTTTATCCCAACCAAGCCAAGTAGAGCTCATCCTTCAAAGTTCATTCATTTTATTAAAGAGTAATAGTTTATTGCAACACAGTAAAAAGGTAACCTACAGAAAGGGAGAAAAATATTTGCAAACTATATATCTTATGTTGATTAATTTCCAAAATATCTAAGGAACTCCTACAACTCAGTGGTTTAAAAAACATAATAACTCAGTTTTTAAATGCGCTAAAGACTCACATAGATATTGTCTAAAGAAGACATACAAATGGCCAATAGGTAGATGAAGAAATGATCAATGTCACTAGTCATCAGGGAAAGGAAATCAAAACCACAATAAGATATCACCTGACACTTGGTGGAATGGCTATAATTTTTTTTTTTTTTTTTTTTTTTTTGAGATGGAGTCTTGCTCTGTCACCCAGGCTGGAGTGCAGTAAGCATGATCTCAGCTCACTGCAAGCTCTGCCTCCCAGGTTCATGCCATTCTCCTGCCTCAGCCCCCCAAGTAGCTGGGACTACAGGTGCCTACCACCATGCCCAGCTAATTTTTTGTATTTTCAGTAGAGATAAGGTTTCACAATGTTAGTCAGGGTGGTCTCGATCTCCTGGCCTCGTGGTCCACCCGCCTCGGCCTCCCAAAGTGCTGGGATTACAGACGTAAGTCACCGCACCTGGCCTGGCTATAATTTTTTTAAAAGACAAGAAGTGTTGGCGAAAATGTGGAGAAAAGGAACTTTTGAACTTTTGAATGTTGTTGATGGGAATCCAAAATGACACAGCTGCTATGGAAAACAGTATGGAAGTTCTTCAAAATCGTGAGAACTGAACGACTATATGATCCGGCAATCCCACTTCTAATGGAACAAAAACAAGACCTCAAGGAGACATTAGCACTTCTATATTCATTGCAGCACTATTCATACTAACCAAAATGTGGAAACAACTCAAATATCCATCAACAATTGAATGTATAATTAAAATGTGGTATATACATATAACGAGATACTATACAGGTGTTTGCTGGGTCATTGAGAAGAGAAACATTGGAGCAGTAGTGGTTTATGAGGGCAGTGGGTACAAGAAAACAGAATTTGGAGATGATTGGGTTGGCTTATGTTCCCTTCAAATAAAGAACTTTACTACACTGTGCATTAGCCTGGGACATTGCTCAGGAACCAACAATGTGGAACATAACTTTTTAAGTATTATATAATAATGGCAGTATATATTCAAGTACTAGATAATGGGATGCTGACAATAAATGCTTTAAGAGATCAGAAATCAGAGAGAAAGAAATGGACTAGAAAAATCAGGGATATTTACTTAGAGAGATAAACTCTGAAAAAGTGATAGGATTGAGATAAGCTGAAAAATGTGATAAGCTTTTGGAGGAGTCGTCCAAGACTTCCAGCTGCCTCCAATAGGGGAAAATTACCAAGGTTTAATTAAAAAGCTGCTTGAATCTGTTCAAGTTGAGTAAAGCTCCATATGGATGCCTGGTATCCTTTGCCTCCTTTATATATATTGACTCTGTCTATGAGATAGTACATATTGAATTCATTTGGAAACAATTATGTCCTGTGCAAATCGTTATCAACATCACTGTTAACCCATGTTTGTGGGGTGGTGGTTATGTAGAATTCTATCCAATTCTCAACACCGGTTATCAGAATAGCTTTGTTATTAAAATGAGCAGAATCTAACTTATGAAAACAGTGAGTGCCACATGTTTCAAACATGACCTTTACCCGATTAAACTTGCATAACCAACCCAAGAGTGATGTCCAATGACACCACTTGATATTTAGGTCTGCTATTTTAATAAGACACAGACAGGTTTAGCAGATGTTGCAACAAACAAGTAAATATGTTCTAAGCAATAAATCTGCAGAGACATTCAGGATAGCATGAAAAGAATGTGCTTCATTCTTTCCAATGTGATCACAACAAGTAAGATTTTATCACTAATTACAGATGCATACACATATTCATGGTGTACTGGGAATAGCATCTCCATATGGCATGACTTGCAAAGACGTTAATGTCTCAAACATTATTATACAATTGAGAGAACATTTCAACATTAAGAATATTCTGTATTTCATATATCAAATGGATATGTGACTTGGTGAAAAAACTACAACCTATTCTGATCACATCTGAGTCACAAATTGCTTGTGCTAGCTTAAGAATGTTATTTAATATCTTTCCATGTCTGAGTTTCTCCATTGCCAAGTTGACTTTATTATCTAAATTATGAACAACTTGGTGGAAAGGAAGAAGAACAGAAGGTTGTCTGGGAAAGCAAATATTCTATGTACATTTAAGAAAAAAACAATTTTATAATATGATATGCAACGACTGCTGCACAATTTTCCCCCATGCCACTAAAATGAAAAATTAATACTGATGACAGAAGCAAATACAGCATTAAATTTTTTCAGTGTTCAAGATAAATAGGAATCATCAATCATTCTCATTTTTAATCCTTTCCTCGGGCAAAATAAAAATTCTATGGTTTATAAGATGGCAATGAAATTATGCAGAGAAGCTCCACTTAGCCAGATAATTGAGTCTATATTAAAGATCAGGATTACAAAAATATATGTCTAAAGGAAGACATTTATTGCAAAGTAGAAAATATCTGTTCATTAGGCCCAGAAAAGAGTTAGGCAAATGTTGTTCACCTTTTTAGTTCACTAAACAATTAATTTTGGCCTTCCATTCTTCATAGTCATTAATCCAATCCTTCTAATGAGACTATTTGCCTAAAACGGATTTTAATTGCACATAAATAGAAAAAGTAAACATATTATATAAAACTTTTAATTAATAAATAGAAACAGGTTATTCACTTTGAGCAGTATTACCATTGTTTCCACTGACCCCATTGTTTCCATGGACCATTGTTTCCATTGAGGTGTGCAATACATAGCAATAGAATAAATAAATGCAAACTAGTGGCAACTTCTTAGAAGTTATAAAAAGTAAACAAACCTCAGAACTTTATAACTCACAATGGCAACTTATAAGTTTCAAGTGTGCAATCTATTTTTAAAATTAAATTCTTCTCAGGTACTGAAAACAGTGGACAATATATATATTTTTTAATATATGGCAATTTTCTTTTTCCCCAAATATTAAAAAGTAAAATAGAAAAGTAAGGCTCATACTCTGGTGCTCAAATTAAACTTGATAACCTATATACTGGGTCCAAGAGTTCCAAGACCATTTTTTTATGGTCTTACAGGTGGTTTTTTTGTACATCATCCTGTACTTCCCGAACAGGTGGCATTGGGACAAATCAGTATGTAAACCTGCTTCTCCTCTATTCTACTTTCATTACTTCCAGCACTGACAGTGGTTATTCTAAGTTATATCTAATCTGCTTGGGATACAGGTGGTTACAACTATCTTTTTCTATATGTATCTATCTGTACATAGACATTAGGCTATAGGACCTTAAAACAATAGGCCTTAAAAGGAATCTGAAATCTACAGGACAAGGCGTATGCTCAGATCATATTTAAAAATGATTCTCCTATGCCAAGTGGATACCCAAGGACTCATTTGATTATGGGCCAGCCATCTTAACAGAAGTTGAGGCAGCTCCTCAGCCCCTAAGCTGTATGTACTACAGCCTTCAATACCACAAACCGGGCACTTCTCTTTCAGTTTTTGTCTCCATGGCAGTAAGATGGAATCAGTAATAACACGTCCAGTGTAAGAATTATTTGTGATAAAAAAAAAATTGTCTACCGAGTGCTTTAAGTTCCTAGGAAACTGTGCGAACATAGTTTGTCATTTGTATTCTGAAACTTTGTCCTTGCAGGGATCATCAGCCTCTTAGTGCCATGTTGCCTATGCATTCTTTCCACAGGAGCAGCCTTTTTCTGTTTGATGTTTGGGACATGCTAGTTCAAGTTTTCAGGATTTCTAGCCAAACAACTTTTATTGTTGTTGTGAAGAGAAAAATCTCTTAAGCCAATAATCATGCATTTTTTTCTCTTTTAAAAAAGTGAGGTCCTTGGGTATCATTTTAATGCTATTAACTTGGAAGTGAGGAGAGTCAAGTTCTAGCCAGACTTTTGTGTGAGTTTCATGGAATGGCATTTAATCATTGCTCTGGGTTCAGTTTTCATCACTGTCAAAATGAGGGTGGTAGACTATACAATCTTGGAGCCCATTTTTAAAAATGTGGGCTATAGGCAAGATCACCTGCATCAAAAACACTTAGAGGGTTTGGTAAGAAGAGTAGGTATCATCTCAGGCCTTAATAAACAGAGTTTGTTTGAGACATTTTAATCAGTACCTCAGTCATAATTATCCATGATAAAGTTTAGGAGCCACTGCTCCAAAATTAGCAATCAATGACCCCTTGGTTTAAGGAGCTTCTAAGTAAACATTCAAGATTTGCCATTCTTTTTAACTAACAGCTTTTCCACTAAGACATTGTTACTGGGACCAACTTTGCTTTATAAAACACCTTCCCTGAGAATATGTTAGGCAGAATCCTGGTGAGCTGCTCTCTGCAGTGAAGTACAGCACAGTGTAGAGAGGCATACACAATGGTAAATAGAGTCTCATCTGCCAAAACTTCATCTTGCAAACAGCAAGGCCTAGGATTTTTTCCTAGTCTATTTATGTATTACTGAGCAATCCATGAGCTCACTGTACCATGTGCATAGAAGGCATTACTATGGCATCAGCTTTGAGAAAAGAAAAGCTTTATTACAACCGGCAAGAAGACAGGAGGAAAAGCTTGAATCTATTTCCCCAAGCTTAGAGTTGGGACAGGTTTTACAGTCAGACGGTAATGAAGTGTGCTCTGATTGGATCTTGTGATGGTGTGATGCCAGGAGACCTGCTCAGACTGGATCCTTCGATGACGTGATGCCAGAGCTCAATCTGATTAGACCTTGGATCCTACCATATGGTGTCCGCTTCTTAATTAAATCGCCATTCCTTAGTCTGAGCACTTAGGTTCCACCAGTGCTAATGTTATATGACCTTCAACCTGGGAGGCCATGGCAACTGAAAAACAACTCACAATTTTGTTACATAAAAGTTGAACCAGATTGGTCTGATGTGTTTACACATGTAACAGCTTTCTTAGGTTTTTAACTATAAGAAACATAATGAACCTGCATGGTCTCAGGTAAATCCAAACCCTACCAACAAAAAGTTAATCTAGTTAATTGTCAGGATAAAGGGACTTGAACTTTTACCTCTTAAGAATTTATAGCAGCCTTCATGACATCAACTCACAACAAAGGATTTTATTGAAACCTTTCTTGAGGGCAATTGCTAGTAAACCTACTCTAAATTATTTCACTCTATTGCCCTAAGAAAATAATTATCAATATACATAATATTTATTTGTGTCACTGTGAATAGTAAAAATATTGGAAACACTCTAAACAGCTATCTAATAGATTGACTCAATAAATAATTTTGTGTATATAATATATATCTATTAAATGTGAAGCATAAGAGTATTTACTGACAGAATTATATTCATGAACACTATGTAAAACAGAGATTATAAAAAAGTAATTGCCACATGATCCATGTTTAAAAATAAAATATATAGAGAGAAGCATAGGACATAACATACTAATACTGTTTACTGTGGGTAATGGAATTATGAATGTTTTCTAATTTATTTAGGATTCCTAATTTTTTTGTACTTATATATTTTTCCAATTAACATATGCAATAAAAGAAGTTAATTTTTTAATCTGAATTGTTAAAATTTTAAATATATTATTTCATAATCCAACTTTTGATATAGTAATCCATACTCTGATATTTAAAATTATATTAATGTATTTTACTTCTGTGTCTTCTCTCTCATTAAGATTCCTAGTATAGACGAGAAAAGTAGGGCAGGGAATCTCTAATATGGTCCCCATATTATCTGCAAAAGATTATGTACAAAAAAAGTATTTATTTAATGTAAATATTTATCTGATATGTTTGCGGATGAGAAAGTGAGCAAAAAACACAGTATGTGATATGAGAAAGCAAAAAACACAGTTCATTCAACCTTACTGTGAGTGTAAAATAAGGCAGCAAGAAAGAATAAGGGCCTATGTTTTGTTGTTGTTAATATCTGGGATGATATATAAAGAGGGAATTTGGATTAGAAAATACAGAATTTATTCCAAGGGTACCTCTTCCTGTTGGAATTTGGGAATGGTTTAACTGGGTGGTTCTGGTACAGGATCTCTCATGAAGTCACATTTAAATTGTCAGATGTGACTGCAGTCAGCTAAAGATTTGACCGACACTACAGTCTGTCTTTCACTGTGGCTTACTCACATGACTGGCAAATTAGTGCTGGTTTTTGGTAGGAGGTTTCAGTTCCTTCTCATGTGGGCCTCTCCAAAGATTGCTTGACTGTCTTCAAAACTTAGCTTCTTCTCCACATACCCCTAAATCCCCAGAGAACCAGCAGAATCCATCCTTCTATGATCTAGGCTTCAAAGCCAAATGCATCATTCCTGCCACTCTATTCATTAGATTCAAATCATTTCGTTCATCACACATTGAAGGAGGGAATTCGGCCCCACCTTTTGAAGGGAAGTATGTGAAAGAATTTGTGAACACATTTTAAAACCACCAAACGGACTTTTCCTCACCAAGTCTGATCTGGTGACTGCTACTTCTAAATGCATAATCATCCAATAGCAGAGGCTAAAAGCAAAGCCCTGATGTAACACTATTCCCTAGGAAGAACAGCCAGCCACATCATGAAGGATTGATTTCATCGTACCCCTTCCAAAAGGGTGTTTGTATTCTGAATATGGATATATGTTCTGAATATGGATATTCGCTGCCAACCTACAATGCTTCTGTCATCACCACCAACTGTGAGGTTGGGATGCTGTGTTCACTTTTATGATATTTCACACACAAAAAATGCTTTTAACCAAGTAACATTTCACAGCAAAAGAAGTGCAATGGTGTTCACTTTGACATAGAACAACGTAATGGCTTCCTGAAACTTAGTTCCCCTAAAATTAGGAAATACAGTTTGAGAATAAAGGAATGGAAGTAGGAGTGTCTCCTTTCACTACTAAATCTAGTAATAACACACAGATATTTACTTTTCATTCCTACAGTGTGGAGTTCTGTTGGCTTAGGGGTTCTAGTTCCCAAGGAAGGATGATTATTTCAGGTGAATTGACAATGATTCCATTAAGATGGAAGTTGAGACTACTACCTGGCCATTGTGGATTTGAAACCATACACCAAAGAGTTAAAGAACCCAGTGACTGATAGAAACTCTTGGCCTCACAGGATGACAGATAAGAAAAGATACAACTTGCTGAAATGCTGAAACTCTCTGCTAATGAGATTAAAATGCTGGCTGAATCTGTTAAAACCAATATGGCCGATTGAAGTCTGCACAGAATGAACTTGCTGGTGTCAAGGACCACATTTCCACAGCATGTTTCATACTAACTCCCATTGAAATTGCACATGTGACCCATGAAGAGAAATGAAGAGATAACTCTGCATGCCTGAGGACTTTCCAGATATCCCCTTTCCTTGCATCAGTCACCTGCTAATCTCAGAATCCATCCCCCAAACTGTTTCTAATAAGAATACGGCCTTAGAGCCAGCACAGGGAGACAGGTTTGAGATACACTCCTATCTCCTTATTGGTCAACCTGCAATAAAAATAATTTGTTTACTCAAAAACCCCATGTCATAGTATTGGCTTCTAGCACATTGAGCAGTGAGCCCCTTTTCTCAGTAACAGATTCTTCTGCCATGGAACAAATAGTAAAAATAAAAGAATTACTATACTAGCTGGTATGAATATGAGCTCAAGGATCACCTTTTCCCTTACCCCTTTTCTTTTTTTGTTCTTTTTCTCTTTTTTTTTTTTTTTTTTTTTTTTTTTTTTTGAGATGGAGTCTGGCTATGTCGCCTGGGCTGGAGTGCAGTGGCCAGATCTCAGCTCACTGCAAGCTCTGCCTCCCGGGTTCACGCCATTCTCCTGCCTCAGCCTTCCAAGTAGCTGGGACTACAGGCGCCCACCACCTCGCCCGGCTAGTTTTTTGTATTTTAGTAGAGACGGGGTTTCACCGTGTTAGCCAGGATGGTCTCAATCTCCTGACCTTGTGATCCACCCGTCTCGGCCTCCCAAAGTGCTGGGATTACAGGCTTGAGCCACCGCGCCTGGCACCTTACCCCTTTTCTTAGTGTAGCTACTCTCACCATCAATGCACCCAGAGACTACATGACTTCCTTCTTTGAATTTCTTCTGTATCGTAGATTCACATCACAACACTTACATACTTTGCTGAGTTTACTTCTGACACATCTGACTTTTAAGGACAAGGTCTGATTTTTTTCCTCAGCAGCTGACATGGAACAGGTACTTAAGTATTTGGTGGCTGAAGGACTAAATAGTTAAATGAAAGATCGGCTTATGAGAAAGATGATGGGATAATATCTGCTTCAGCCTCCAACAAAACAATTTAAGAAATAGAATTGGCCCACATATGTGTTGATGGCCTACAAAAGAAAACAGCAGATTTTATTCATTTCAACATGACTACATCTTTCATCGTGCATGAGACAGAAAAACTTTCTTACCCACTCATTTTACAAAATTAGAAAATTAAGGTCCAGAAAAACAAAATCATTTACTTAAGATCACATAGCAGTGTGGCAGA
The DNA here is from genome assembly GCF_001698545.2 of Rhinopithecus bieti. Lineage (NCBI taxonomy): Eukaryota > Metazoa > Chordata > Mammalia > Primates > Cercopithecidae > Rhinopithecus > Rhinopithecus bieti. The sequence goes on along the minus strand of NW_016814973.1, from coordinate 1,173,940 downwards.
ATGAGAGCTAGACTCATATTGTATCAGCTTCAGGCTAATATTCCTCATAATGTATGTCATGTTGTTTCACAAAATTTATATCAAATACATGTTTAAATAAGAAAAGTAGACAATAACGTCCAGGAGCTCTTAATATACACTAAGTATTGTTTTTTCTACCCCATTTAACCCACAACATACCAGGAAAGTAGATATTACTACCATCTGGGCACAATAGTCCCTTTCTATTTTGTATATGTTTGTCATCTCATGAATAATTACAAAAGTAAACATAAAGGTAGAGTGGAAAAAAAACCTTATTAGACATTTTAATAAGAATTAAATATAGCACACCCAAATTTTTATTCCATATGTTCCTGATTTTAAAGAGAGGCAGATGAATAGGTAGACACAGAAAGAAAAAGAGGAAGGAAGGAAGGAAGGAAGGAAGGAAGGAAGGAAGGAAGGAAGGAAGGAAGGAAAGAAGGAAGGAAAGAAGGGAGGGAGGGATACATAGAAAAGTCAATGTCCTTTAAATTCAACTAGAGAGACATATTTAACTTATAAATTCTGATCTCAGATTTCAAATATATCTCTGCTAGGCTCTGTCTTGTCATTACTTCTAATTCTGCTTCATGTAGTTGTATCATCAAAATGTGATCCTTTATAAACTTCAATGGTACATAATTTTATTGAAAAGAAAATGGTCATCTTATTTGATCTTTAATTATAACACATTTTAATTTTTAGATTTATAAATACCAATTAGAATGAATACAATCAATTTTTTCATTACTACAG
>NW_016814973.1:1167226-1172920 GCF_001698545.2 Rhinopithecus bieti | reverse complement strand
CTCCAGCCTGGGCCACAGAGCGAGACTCCGTCTCAAAAAAAAAAAAGAAAAAGAAATATGTAATTCATTCATCTATTACTGAATTTGGGAAAATTTACCTAAGATACTGTTATCTGAAGCTTCACTAAAATTTTTATTATACAATCAATTTCACACCATTATTAGAATGTCAAAGACCACTCTTGTCTCCTTGCATTTATCTTCGTCTAGCCAATTTGTAAACTGTTTCTCTGTCAACTCCTTCTTTTTGTCATTATGGAGAAACATTAAAAAAATTCTTGGATTCTCAACTGTACTTAATAAAAGCTAAGAAATAAACTAAAAAGATGATGGTACCAGACTTTTATACCTTCTTAAAAGATGATATAAAACTTTAAGCAAAACAATGAAAAAAACTGAAGGATGGCATAATAGTAATGATTTATTTGACTATTTCATTATTACTCTGGACTATTTCATCATCCTTTTTCATTGTAGTTAGGAATAATTGATAATATACAGAAAAGTAAGATCACTGAAATTCAATAACCTGTGTTAGATTGAGAAAATACTAATTGACATCAGATGGAGCCATATAATAATTGTAATATAAAATCAGTTTTATTATATCTTTTAAAAGAGCAAGTAAATATTTTCTTTGTTCCTTGGAAAACATCAAAGACAAAATAAAATCATGATATACCAACCTTTACAAATAAATAGAACTACTCAAAATATAAACTAAAAAGCTCAAATTGGGCCCAGTGTTTTGTACCTTTTCATCTAATAAGATCTCTCCCATGCATTAGAACAGATGAGGAACAAAACAATGAGCTTGCATATAAATAATTGAGTTTGCTTTTCTGGCCCTGGCTTGGACATAGACCTTTATCATGGCTGCTATTTGCCTGACTACCTGCCTTGGAATTCCCCATTCCCACTAAGACCCAGGCTGAGTAAAAGAGTCATCAGTCACAGCTGAAGATTTGCCCATCATGAGCAACCCTCTCAAAGTGGTGGGCAGTCCTGCTGGAATATCATGGCCAACTTTATCAGAAAGAATGTTTTTGCAGAGAGAAGAATGAAAACCACAAAATAAGCATCTACACTAACTCTGGGGCTGAAACTGAGGAAATATGACGTCCAGAAAGGGTCTGACTGGTGTTTTAAATATATCTTTTCTCTTTCCTTTTGTCCTGAGCCTGTCCCCTTTCTGGCTTCTTTTGGCTTGGTGTATTCCTCTTCATTCTATGATTACATCACATGAACCCAGCTCAGCAATGGAAGGCAAGAGGAAGATTTAACTTATTTGTAGGAAGTTTTCCTTATGGAATGTCATTACTTTCCTGAGATAAATTCTGATTTTTTCAAAGTTTTGAAATTTATTCATCTCTTTCTTAAAGACAGTAACTGTAAATTCATAGTTTGCAGGTTGAACTAGGCTGTCTTATGAGCTTTGCTTGGCCAACTGAGCATTACTTGAGTTCAAGTTCCATTAATATGTCATAGGTTTCCATTATTTGTATTCTACATTTCACACTTGTACATGACTTGTCTGCTTATCAAGCATATGCATATGAAATGTCTGCTTTAACACCATCTGATTTTTATCCTTTTTTAACCTTTAAATAAAGAATTTCCAAATATGTATTTTCTTTCTGTCCCACAAAAGATGAACCTTTAAAACACTCTCTAGTTTATCCAATATATATATATATATATATATNTATATATATATATATAGTTTTATCCATATATTTATGGATAAGAAGACTGTTTCCTGTCTCGTGAACAACAAATAAGGACAATGGACTACATAGTGCATTCATTCATACGAAAAGTTAAGGTAAGGTGACTACAGATGAGTAGTGTGAAAGGTTCGTTTCCTCTTTTGAGGTGAGGCAGCAGTTCTGTATCTGAGCTGTAGTGGCACATTAATCTGTAAATGGGATAAATTTTCTTATGACTACACACATAAAAAATGAGTACCTGTAAAAACTGATGAAATTTGAGTAAGATCTGTAGACTAGTTACTTGTATTATATCAATGTCAATTTCCTGGTTTTAGTAATGAACTCTAGTTATATGAAATATTACCATGGGAAGTGAGAGGAAGGTAGCTGTTTGAAGAGTACACCAGATCTCTCCACACTATTTTTGCAATTTCTTGTGAGTCTATAACCAGTTCAAAATAAAAAAGTTAATGGAAATGTTGAGAGTTCATTCCATTGTTTATCCCTTTTAGAGAAGCTGATGCCTGATACTTTAACCACAACACAAGTTATCTGTGCAAAATGCAATCCATTTAATTTGAAAAACTCAATAGGGATCAGGGTCAGCTTCAGTAATCACTCATCACCTTTTAAAACTCAAGCTAAATTCTATAGAACATAAGTCACCCAAAAGTGAAACTTGAGCAGGTGTTTTAGCTAACTTATAAACACAGATTTCTTAGACTTTGAGAAACTGACAAGAGATTTATTGCCCAGCCCTGGGCCATTTGGTCACTTGAGGGAGTTGTCTCTTTTTTAACTCTTCTCTGTACACGCTTGATTTTTCTTCTCTACAACTTCACACCTCCTCTAACACTTTTACTTACTAAAAACAAACCATTGTTGGAAGTTCTTGGATTTTTTTTTTCTTTTTATTTTTGAGACAGAGTCTCCATCCCGTCTCCCAGGCTGGAGTGCAGTGGCACAATCTCGGCTCACTGCAAGCTCCGCCTCCCAGTTTAACGCCATTCTACTGCCTCAGCCTCCCAAGTAGCTGGGAATACAGGCACCTGCCACCATGCCCAGCTAATTTTTTATATTTTAGTAGAGATGGGGTTTCACCATGTTGGCCAGGAAGGTCTCAATCTCCTGACCTTATGATCCACCCACCTCAGCCTCCAAAAGTCCTTGGATTACAGGCCTGAGCCACTGCGCCCAGCCAGATGTTTTTTTTTTTTTTCTCCAGATATTAGATCTTTGATTTCTTTCATTGAGCATCATGGGTTGTTCCTTGTAAATTTCTCCTTCTAGACTCAGGAGAGCTTGAGGAACACATGTCTGCTCTGTTCAATCTCTTGTAATTGCAGTGAATGTGATTTGAGTTTTAACTGCTCGATCACTATTTGTTGACACTTCAGGAATCTCACCTTTATATTCAACCTGCTATTGCCAATGAGCCCTGAACAAAACCAAGATCAATAACATGAAATTGTGGAGGGGGTGAGGTAGGTAAGAAATGTGAATGTATGTTAAAAAGATTTAGAGATGAATGGGAAAAGAGGGAAGACCACATATTAAGAAAAGAGAATCTACTGTCTTTTGGGGCTTCAGTTTCTTCATCTATAAAACAAGAGTATTGAGAAGAAAACAAGCCAAATGTCTGTTATTTGGTGCACTCTAGTAAATTAAACAAATAATCCATAAAGGAGAGAAAATCATTTCTCCAGATGCAACTCATTTGTAGATAAAGCATACACATTTTCTTCTACTTTATCTTGGAAAATTCAACTACAGGGAGGAAAGAGAGATTTCAGAAATAACTTTCTCCCTGATTCTATTCATAATTAAACTTCAGTCTTCACATCAAATATGATTCTATTCCTGTCCATAATCTCTTATCTGCTTCCTAGAGCTTTTTCTGAATGAGAATTGGAATAGAGAAATGCTCTGCTGCTCTTAATTCTTCCTTGGGCACATCCACATTAGAACATTTTAAAACCATAAAACTGTACTGTAGGCTCCAGAGCCACCTTGTGAACTGTGTTAGGGGAAAGAATGTTTTCCTATCTTTTCTGCCTTTGCAGGATTTATTGCCTGTGGAGGCCTCTGGATCACCCCAGTTCATATAAACAGGAAACACAACCCCAAGTAAAAAAGAGAAAGCTGGAGCAAGCCAATCACTATAGGTATAATTCACACACACACACACACACACACACACACACACACACAAATAGCACATTGCTAAATTTCCTTCCCTCAAGATTATGCAATGCTGGACTTCCAGAAAGCTGGAAACTGTATATAGCTAATGCAAATCAAGTGCCCCAGAGACTCAGATTGGAAGTGCGTAAGTCCAAAGTTAAATGAGGTAGGGGTAACCTGTTGTAGACACTAGAAATAAGATTTCAGCATACCTGGGTCATGTCCTCTCATGATATATAGGCCCTTTAAATACTAAAGTGCTGTGAAAATAGAAGTATCATCTGGAATGAGACAAAAAGCATTTAGACAGTGAGAAATTAAACAGGATTTAATGATACAATAAAGTGTGATACCACTAGTGGTTGTACAGTAATGACATGGAAAGTTCAGTCTAAGCTTTTATAGAGAACAGCTTCATATATATTATATATATAGAGAGAGAGTTAAATTTTATCTTATATATAATGTGTAATTTTAAAATTGGGAGTGACATCAGCAAGATGGCAAATTAGAAGCTCCTAGCACTCCTTTGCCCCTCAAAAAACCCTAAAACAACAAAAAACTACTAAAGTAACTAAAGGAGAGCACCAGAGAACAGCAGAGAAGCAGTAGAAATCCTGTAGAGCATAGAAACCCAGGATGGGCACACAGAAAAAGGAAGGAGGCACTTCACCTCTGCCACTTCACTCCCCAAGTTTTGACTAATTTAGAACCAGGAATGTCTTCTCCCTGCAGAGAAAGGTAAGCAAGAGGACCCCAGAAGACTCCGTTACCACCATGGACAACTTGGTCTTTGCTATTGGAGATTCCTGCAGCCCTCAAAGGCTCTGAACCCAGTTAAGGAAGCTCACAGAGCCCACACAACTGAGATACTCCCAAAGAAGGAGATGACACTGTGCATTGCACCTCATGACCCAAGCTGCTACTGCTCTGCAACATCTTATAACTTGAGTCACTGCCAAAGTGCATCACACTCTGGGGGCAAATAGGTATCATATCTCTCCATTCCTGAGGCTCAGCTGCTACTGCACCATGCCCACCTCATATCATGCCATACCCAAGCAGAGGTGCTATTACATCTTATCTACTAAGGACAAGCTACCATAGAGCCACTTCATGACCTCTACCAGTCATTAGTGCACCCTCCATTTAGAGTCAAGCTGAAGTAATGCCTTGTCCCTAAGGGAACTGGAATCTTGAAACCAGAACTGCCAAAATTCAAAGACAAAAAGAGAACTTTAAAAGCAGAAAGGGAAAAGCATCAAGTTACATATAAAGGAATGCCCATTAAACTACCAGAAGATTTCCAAGCAAAAAACCTTGCAGGCCAGGAGAGAATGGGATGATATATTTAAAGTGCTGAAAGAAAGAAAAAAAAAACACCTGGTAGCCAAGAATACTATGCACAGAAAATCTGCCCTTCAGAAATGAATAGAAATAGTCTTTCCCAGACAAGCAAAAGCTGAGATGAGACTTGCCTTACAAGAAATGCTTAAAGGACTTCTTCAAGCAGAAATTAAAGGACAATAATGCCATCACGAACAAACATGAAAGTATAAAACTCACTGGTAGGGGGAAATGCATCAAATCCAGAATATACCAGTTCCATAAAGGTGGTGTGTAAATCATATCTATTTCCAGTATATAGGTTAAAAATAAAGATGGTCAAAAATAGCTAAAACTGCAATAAGTTGCTTAGAAATACACAATATAGAAAGATGTAAATTGTAACATCAAAACAAATTATGGAATGGGAGGGTCAAAGTCTAGAGTTTTTTTTTTTTTTTTTTTTTTTTTT
>NW_016814973.1:1142165-1163657 GCF_001698545.2 Rhinopithecus bieti | reverse complement strand
TTTTTAGAGACGGAGTCTGGCTCTGTCGCCCGGGCTGGAGTGCAGTGGCCGGATCTCAGCTCACTGCAAGCTCTGCCTCCTGGGTTCATGCCATTCTCCTGCCTCAGCCTCCCGAGTAGCTGGGACTACAGGTGCCCGCCACCTCACCCGGCTAGGTTTTTTTGTATTTTTTAGTAGAGACGGGGTTTCACCATGTTAGCCAGGATGGTCTCGATCTCCTGACCTCGTGATCTGCCCGTCTCGGCCTCCCAAAGTGCTGGGATTACAGGCTTGAGCCACTGCGCCCAGCCCAGTCTAGAGTTTGTATATGCAAAAGAAGTTAAGTTGTTAACAGCTTGGAATAGATTATAACTGTAATGTTTTGTGTAAGCCTCATGGTAGCCACAAGACAAAAGTACTACAGCAGATACACAAATGATAAAAAGAAAGGAATCAAAGCTTAGCACTCTAGAAAACTGTCAAGTCAAAGAGGAAGACAACAAGAGAGGAAGAAAAGAACAAAGGAACTACTAAACAGCAAGAAGACAAGAACAAAGTGACAGTGATAACTCCTGACCTGTCAATAATAACCATAAATATAAATGAATTAAATTATTCAATCAAAAGACATAGCATAGCTTAATGGATTAAAAAAACACACACACACCCAAGATCCAGCTATATGCTGCCTAGAAGAGACCTAATTAGGCTTTAAGGACACACAAAGGCTGAAAATGAAAGGATAAAAAGATATTCCATGCAAATGAAAACCTAAAGAGAGTAGGGGTGGCTACACTTTTATCTGATAAAATAGGCTTCAAGTCAAAAACTGTTGCAAAAGACAAAGATCATTATTTAATGACAAAGGGGTCAAGTCATTAAGAGTACATATTAATTGTAAATATATATGGACCTAACATCAGAACATATAAATACATAAAGCAAAATTAATAAACATGAAGAGTGAAATAGATAATATGACAATAAAAGAAATTTTCTTTTCTTCCTTCCTTCCTTTCTTCTTTCCTTTTCCTTTCCTTCCTTTCTTCTTTCCTTTTTTCTTCCTTTGTTCCCTTCTCTTTCTTTTCTTCTTTTTCCTTTCTTTTCTCTCTTCCTTTCTTCCTTTTTTCCCTTCTTTCTTCCTTTTTCCTTCTTTTCTTTTTTCTTTCTTTCCTTCCTTTCATTTCTCTCTCTCTCTCTCCCTCTCTCTCTCTCTCTCTCTCTCTCTCTCTCTCTCTCTCTTTTGCTTACTTGCTTACTTGCTTACTTTCTTTCTTTCCTTCTTTTGACATGTTCTCACTCTGTTGTCCAGACTGGAGTGCAGTGGCACAATCATGGCTCACTGCAACCTTGACTTCCTGGGCTTAAGTGATCATCTCAGCTGCCCAAGTAGCTGGGACTACAAGCATGCACTTTTTTTTTTTGTAGAGTCAAGGTCTCACTTTGTTACCAAGACTGGTCTCAATCTCCTAAGTTCAAGTTATCCTCCCACCTTGGCCTCCCAAAGTGCTATGATTACAGCCACAAGCCACCGTGCCCAGCAGTAGATAATTTCAATATCCCAATTTCAACAATTCATAGCTCAAACACACAGGAAATTGATAAATATTGGATTTAAATTGCAGTTTTGACCAAATAGACCTACCAAACCTACAGAGGACTTTCCATCCAACAAGAGCAGAACACATATTTTCTCCAGTGCACATGGAAAGTTTTCCAATATAAGCCATATGTTAGGCCACAAAACAAGTCTTAACAAATTTAAGAAGATTAAAGTTGTCTTTCATATCATTTCAGACCACAATAATACAAAACTAGAAATTAATGGCAGGAGGAATGCTGGAAAATTGAAAAATATGTGGAAATGAAACAACATGCTCCTGAAAAACCAATGAGTAAAAGAAGAAATGGAAATGGAAATTAAAACATATCTTGAGACAAATGAAAATATAAACACAACATACCAATATCTATGGAATGTACCAAAAACAATTCTAAGAGAGAGTTTTATGGCAATAAACACTTACGTTAAAAAAGAAGAAAGATTCCAAATAAACAGTCTAATATTATACCTCAAGAAACTAGAAAATAACAAAATAAACCTAAGTGAGCAGAAGCAAAATAATAAAAGTCATAATAGAAATAAATCAAATAGAGAAAAACCATAAAACAAATCAACAAAACTAAAGCTAAGAGTTTGGTTTTTTAAAAAATAAACAAAATTGACAAGCCTTTTCTAATCTAAGAAAAAAGAAAGAAGACTCAAATAAAATCAGAAATGAAAGTGAAGAAAGTAAAACACATGCCTCAAATACAAAAATAAGGAATTATTATGAATAATTATATGCCAACAAATTGAGTAATCTAGAGGAAACAAGTAAATTCCTAGAAAGATACAACCTACCAAGATTGAATTAAGAAGAAATGGAAAGCCTGAGCAGACCAATAACAAATAAATAAATTAAAGAATCAAAAACCTCCCAATAAAGAAAATCTTAAGACCAGATGCCTTCACAATTGAATTCTAGTAAACATTCAAATAAGAATCAATATCTATACCTCTTAAACTCTACTGAGAAAAATAGACCTTAAGAAAATGCTTTAAACACATTTTACAAGGTCAGCATCACCTTAATACCTATGCCACAGAAAGATATCACAAGAAAATAAAACTACTGATTAGTTACCTGATGAACACTGATGGAAAAATCCTAGGTAAAATATTAGCTAACCAAATCCAACAACATATCAAAAAGATTATATATCATGACTGAATGGGATTTATCCCTGGCACAGCAAGGCTGGCTTAAAATACACACATCCATCAGTGTGATACATCATATTAACAAAATAAAAAGATAAAAGCCACAGGATTCTCTCAATTGATGGAGAAAAAGCATTTGACAAAGTCCAACATCCTTTCTTGATAACTCTCAACAGTTTGGGTACAGAAGAAGAGGTCCTCAACATAGTAAAGGCCATTTATGAAAAACCCACAGCTAACATTATAATCAATGGAGAAAAACTGAAACCTTATCTACTAAGATCCAGTACAAGAGAAGGATGCTCACTCTCATCACTTACATTCAACATTGTACTGGAGATAATAGCAAAAGCAATCAGACAAGAAAAGTAAAGAAAAGGCATCCAAATAAAGAAATAAAATTATCTCTCTTTGCAGATAACATGATCCTATATGTAGAAAAACCCAAAGATTCCACCCCAAAAGTGTTAAAACTAATAAATGAACTTAATAAACTTTCAGAATATAAAATTTACACACCAAAATCAGTAGCATTTGTATACACAGAAAACAACTAATTGAAAAAACAAATCAAGAAACAATCTCATTTTCAATAGCATCCAAAAAATAAAACAAAATACCTAAGAATAAATTTAAGCAAGGAGGTGAAAAATCTGTATACTGAGAACTACAAAACATTGATGAGAGAAACTGAAGAAGACACAAATGAATGAAAGAGATCCCATGCTCATGAATCATAAAAATTAATATTGTTAGAATGTCCATGTTACTCAAAACAATATACAGATTTAACACAGTCTCTATCAAAATCTTAATGGCATTCTTAGAAACAGGAAAACAATACTAAAACTTGTAAAGAACTATAAAAGATCCCAAAGAATCAAAACAATTCTAAGAAAGAAAAAATAAGTTGGAGGCATCACACTTCCTGATTTAAAATTATATTATAAAGCTATAGTAATCAAAACAATATGAAACTGGCATAGAAAACAGACTTATAGACCAGTGGAGCAGAATAGAGTGTTTCAGAAATAAATCCAAACATATATGGTCAACTAATTTTTGGTGCCAAGGGCACTAAGAGGATACAACAGGGGAAGAATGGTGTCTTCAAAAAATGCTGAGAAAACTAAATTTCCACATGCAAAAGAATAAAATTGGACCTTTATCTTATGTCATACATAAAAACAAAACTCATATAAGACCTAAATATAAGATATAAAACCAGATATAAGACCTAATACAAGATATAAGACCTAAATATAAGACCTCATATGCAGAAATTGGGGCAAGAAAGGGATGATCACTTAACAGTGAAATTGACCTCAAAGAATAAACACTTGCATACAGAAATGAGGAGGTATTGACCTGGAAGTAGAAAAATAAGGGAGACACAATCCAATCCAGGCCCAATGGTATGAGGCAAATAAAAGAGAGAGTGACATTGTAGGATAAAATAGAAGGGAAGAAGATGTTGGGGATATCGGTGATGGCAAAATGTGTGGGAAGGGTTGAGATGAAAGGCAGTAGAAGAAAAGATTGGGAGGGGAATGCACCAGGCAAGGAGGGCAGGCAATAAGGTTAAAGAGTAATAGAATGGATTCCTAGGGAAGCTGGTGTTTAAGGAAGTGGTCTAGGATGACAGATGCAGAGTCAGGTTAACTCGAATACAAAAAAAACTCTGATTGATAAGTTATTTCACTGACTGCTGTGGCTTACATAAGGAAGTAGTCTATCACACTCTGGCCCCATTGACAGCCAGGTGAAAAAATTATGTAAGAAAATATCGAAATAATATGAGAGTTGGACTTTGGGGAACAAGTTGAGGGGAATTGCTATGGCAGGGCTGCCAGAGGAAGGGGAAACATGGGGAGCACCTTGATGTTTCCATTGTACTTATTATTGATCTTGAACAATATGAATGTCTCTCATACTCCTACCATTTTTTTTTTTCTTCCATGTAGACACTGTGAATCATGTAACTGATCACATTTATTTTACTGGCTTCCAGGAACCTAAAAAACAGAATTTCAGCCTGTTGCTATAAGACTTTAAAGCATATCTTTGGAGTAAGAAATATGTTCCAGGATTCATCTTACTTTTACTAACTTCACTCCCTTCTTTCACCAATTTTCTTCCCTTATTTTTTCCTGTTTTCTTTGTTTTATAGGACATCTCTACTCTGTTTAAAATGAGATGAGGTGGAAGTAATAAACATTTTAGTCTGTGGTTAATTCAAGGTTTGCACAAAGAACATAATTAAAACTCAGATGCTAGACANTTTTTTTTTCTTCCATGTAGACACTGTGAATCATGTAACTGATCACATTTATTTTACTGGCTTCCAGGAACCTAAAAAACAGAATTTCAGCCTGTTGCTATAAGACTTTAAAGCATATCTTTGGAGTAAGAAATATGTTCCAGGATTCATCTTACTTTTACTAACTTCACTCCCTTCTTTCACCAATTTTCTTCCCTTATTTTTTCCTGTTTTCTTTGTTTTTATAGGACATCTCTACTCTGTTTAAAATGAGATGAGGTGGAAGTAATAAACATTTTAGTCTGTGGTTAATTCAAGGTTTGCACAAAGAACATAATTAAAAACTCAGATGCTAGATTCTTGACGAAGAGCATTTATTACAATAGAACTTTTAAGAACATTAATAATTCTACAAGTCATATTTGCTGCCAGGTTTACATCTTTTATATATACTCTAATATTGACATTAAAATGGCAGAGGCATTGCTCAGGCTCCAAATTCCCATATATGTACCTCGTTACTAGTGTGACCATAAAATTAACTGTCCCAAACCAGGCACTTTGAGAGTCGGAAGGGGCACTACTAATAATTATGCCAGGACAACAGGTATGTGCTAAGATATGCTTACCTTACATAAAGATTGATTTTAAAATGTGAGCTGAAGTTCCAAATTACCCTTATTCTCTGAGGAAAATCCTCAACTCTGCTGTAATACTCTTGCCGTTTTCTGCAGGAAATAGCTATGAGAGTTCTTTTAGTGTCAAAGTTGTTTGGAATGTCCACAGGGCTCTGTTAACTTTCAACAAAAGATTATAAAGCTTACCAGTTGTGATAGGTAGGACTTCTCCTACTAGTGAATCAAGTAACTGGTTAGCTCATCATGCTCATGGTGAAACCAACCAGAAGGATGGAAATGGAGGAGAGTGATTGAATTTAGATAGCTGTTCTGTTACTTTCCCTGGACCACTGAAATTTGCTTCATTTGATTACATCTATTCAATAAGAAAGCAAATCTCATGCATTTGAAATGCACAGTACTTAAAATATCACATGTAACCTTTGAACCAAATATTAATTGAAATCATTTGTGTTGTATTATGGCTTCATGCAAACTCTCAGAAAATTGTATTCATGACCATTTTGATGGACAAATTTAAGAAAGTTCTTAAAAGGAGCTTTATTTTAAAAAAAAAACACCACAGTAAACCCATGTTCATATTTCGGATAGCCCTTTGGTCCTTGTGCCTGGCTACCCACTGAAATGTCAGAGAGGAAAAAAAATATGCAGGGCACAGTTCTAACCAGATGAGAGTGAAGAACAAAAGAAATTTCTGGTAGAAATATAGATGGACAAGTTTTCCATCCTGAAATGGAACCTCCAAGACAACCCAGAAGAGATGGCTTTTCCAACTATGAAAGAAGAACATACCTTGAAACAGAGCATTTTATTAAGCATCTAAAATTAGCAGTTGGGGGGCTGAGTTATTTAAGCCTGCTACTCTGATGGATGTGTTTCCCCAGGTCATTATTAAGCAACACATTGTTTAGGAGGAGATGGCCCTAGAGACTGGGAATACTTCACCTGCTTCTGACCATAAGTCTGACATGCCTTCTCCTGCTAAGGCCTGCACCCCAGCGGGGCAGCACTGCAGCGGTGGAACTGCAACCTTATACACTGGAGGGTATTTGGTCTCAGAGAATTTCTGAGGGTGGGTCAGGTGGTGAACATGCAAGGAGACATAAAAACCCCAAGTATCAAACTGAGGTAAAGGGGCACTGAGAAGAGGTACCACAAAAAAAGCTAAGTAGGTGGGAGCCAGCCTGGCTCAATTCCTGAGAGTTTGGCCCATGCTCATAGAAACCTTTCATCCACTCCCAGCCCTTCTCCTTGTTGGACAAAAGTTCTCTTTCACATCCTTTCCAAACCTGAGAACCATTTGGATAGGAAATGATACCCTATGTGGCTCAGATTACGTTAATTTGGTATTGCCATTATTCATATATCTTGAGATAAAATGTAAAGACCACAGAGAGTAGTGTAATTCTCTGTATACATCTTAGTTCTCTGTACATATCTTAGTTCAGTATTTATTTAATAAAAGCTAAACAATAATTGACCTTTATTAATATTGATGATAATAAAAATTATTTACAAAATCATCAGTTCCTACATATCATTAAATTGTTAAGCAACTTGTATGCATTGGTTGTTACTCTTCACAACCATCCTATAAGGGAAATACTGCTTATTTCCATTGTACAGATGAGAAAACTAAAATCAATAAGTGAAAAAATAATTAAGGTAAGCATTAAAGACATATGACTAGTAAATGACAAAGCTACAATTTGAACAGATTCTTTCGATTCCAAAACCTTAAACCTTCTAAATTTATTAATGAAATTCCCAAGAGAAAGTCATTGCAGAGAGTTTTAATCTTACAAAGGTATAGAATAGATTAGGAATACAGAGGTGCTAACTGAACATTTTTCCAACTTCTTTCTACCTTTCCAAAGATGCTGTAATCAACATGTGGTTGATTTTAAGAGCCCAAAGGTTTTGACATGATTTTTACCAGTAAGAATTTTTTTCCACGTTTTGAGTTCATGGTTTGTTAATGCTCGTAATTCTAAAGTACTTTTCAAAGAAATAAAATAAGGCTCAACTATTTCTACATTAGAAAATGATTGTATCTTACAGTAAAAGAAGGCAAAGCAATACAATTATTTTTCTGTGTATGGCGTATAACATAACAAGGCATCAGTCTATTCTCCCATGGTTTTGCAAATCATTTCCCAGGCCCATTTTTAAAATACATAAATCATCATAATTTTTGCAAGTAAAACATATTTCTTTGCCATCCTATAAGTACCCTCACACTGTATTTACCAAGGACAGAATGAAACAACATTAGACAATTAACCAGAAAAAGTTTCCTAATGTGGATCTTTATGCTATAGTCAACCACATGGATAACTCTGGCCCTGACCTGAATCAATCTGAAATTGTTAGTCAGTCTGACCTCAATAATTCTCTTGGTTTCTTTCCCACATAAAGATTCTGCTATTCTTCAGTGCCACCAGACTTTATCCTAGTATTCCTGTAACATTCCATATGAGAATCAAACATAATGTTCAAATTTTTGTAGAACAAACATCTGGCCTTTTAGAATTATTCCAGACTGCAGCTCCTCCACTAACAACAAAAGTAGAGCACTTGACCAAAATCTTGGGCTTTCCTTAAGCCTCAAGTGTTGAAATAAACAGAATGTTGAAATACTGCTATTGTTTCACCACTTTTCATCTATACGATCACTCCTACCACTCTCATGTATCTCATACTAACTGCTCCAAAACTGGAGACTAATGCTGGTCTTTTACTTTCCTCCTCAACCAGAAGGGAAATTTGATTGGGAAATACACTACAGTTTAATCATTTAAGACTCTATTTTTACAAAAGTGAGAAAAGAGTGGTAAACTCCAGTGTGCTCAAGAAAAAGATATGTATTTAAGATACATTTGGAAAGGATCTTCCATCTCTCTCTTGTCAGGTCAATGGGCTCTGACAAGGAAGGAAACAAGGAAAAGAAGTCCACTTTCCACAGGTTAACATGGTACCCTTTGTGAGAGGCTCTCAGCTTCTTCAAAGATGAGTTTTCCTCCCAGTTAACATACTTGAGGACAAGGTCTCTAGCCTGAAAGAAATGCACTCAAACTTTGGCTTAAACTGCCGTATAACTTAGCAAGTTACCTAATTTCTCTAACCACAGCCCTAGAGATATATTTTTTTAAGATGACAATAATAATATCTATGGCACCAAGATGTCCTAAGGATAAAATGTGGTAACATATGTAGGTGTTTAATATAGTGTCGGGTATGCAGTGAGCATTTTAGAAAGTATAATTTATTATTATTATTCAGATGAAGCTGTAGTGCTAAGAAATGTTTGTAAAACCCAGTAAGTTTGGAATGTTTACTGACAGAACTAATGGTAAGGCCACACTGAGGTACTCAAACAGATGTATTTACATCTTATGTAAACATGGGGTTTTAGTATTCTCTACCTGTTGTATCTTCTCTGGTTCTGCCAATTTGCTTTCATTAACTTTCTTCATTAGTAAAGTTATATACCCATCCTACTACATCTGAACAAATTATAATCTGAAAAATATACACACCAAGATCTTCGCTTTAAAAAAATCAAATACTACAATTTAACCTAGATATTTACAGTAAAAGTGCCTTTTACATTTCTAAAATGTGGGCAGAGAATAAATTCTTGAGCTTAAGTAAAAGAGGCAACACATTGTGACTGACATGAGTATTACCAAAGTCCTACAGAGAATGTGATAGAAATCAACATGTGGCAGTATTAAAATATTTAAGGGATTTCTCATAGTTTAGGCTGCAGCACTAGTGGGTCAAGAATCACTCGAATTTATAAGAACAAACAGTCATGTCAAAAACAAAGTTTCATTTGTCATACCCTTATACTGTATTGACTCTCCATTGAGTATTTGTACTTGCAAAGTTCAAATACCCAGCAGCTTTTCGTTTATGATGTGCAAGATTTTAAAAGCTCTAAACACTCCAGAGAGGAAGAAATTATACTGTGTGATCTTGGTAGGGGGAAAGTGGATATAATCAGGAATGACATAGCAAACAGGGGGACAAGCAGACTTAAATCTGAGAACAAAAAACAACTTTTCTAACTACGACAAAATTGAATATGATATTATCCAAAGGAAAGTCAAATACATCAATGACACAAAATAATTTGATGAGGCCAAATGAAGAATTTTAATTCTTCAAATATCATTAACGCAAATTTTAGCTGAAAGCAAGAGCATTATAAAATAAATAATAGCACACATTTGCCTTATTTTGAATGTGAAATGAACCGAGTCACCAAGAGGGAACATTTATGCTTCAGACCATGACATTCACATCAGGCCTGGAAACTTCAGAAAAAGTGACAACCTGTCAGTGAGACAGGACAAGAGCTAGCACGAATCTCAACTTTTCTCCTGTTCCATTATCTGGCTTAGGATAGTGAACATCCCAGCAAAATGAGACCAGGACACCAGGGAGATCCCTTTCTAGAACTACTATTTGAGATACAGAAATCACAAATCATTCTGAAACTGGCAGAATTGTGAAGAGTTCAGAAAGGCATAGAGAGGGGCTGAAGGACAGCCAGGGGACAGCCAGGAAAGTCCGGGGACAGGGAAGCCAGGGCTGCTATCGGGAAAAGCACAAGGCTTGGTAGGATAGAGCTCCTCCAAGGAGGCCAAAAGCAGGCAGCCTGCCCTTGTTTGAAAGACAATGTTGTCTACTCTCTCCAAAATGGTTTGTCTCTGATTACAGGCTCATTTGTTCCTCCCATGCCTCCAATTCCCCAGGTGGATCTCATTTGATGCTGGAGGAAAAGATAGCAGAACTAGAGCTCCTGACTTTAATTCACAATGCTTTTAGATGTGCATAATTAAAACTCGGCACATGAGGTAAAGGAGGGAGGACTGAAAGATGGGGGCAGGAAAAATGTGAAGAACACTGAGTAAGAGGAAGAGAACAGTTGAGAACCTGTAGGAACTGTAAGGAGAAGAGGAAGAGATGAGTGAACTTCAAGAAGGAGGAGAGAAGATGACCTGCTGGGCTGGAGGATCTTGAAACATTTCCAGACACAAAACATATGGATGAGGAAATAAACAATACCAGCTCCTATGGCTAAAATGAAAAAGAGTTCTCCATTTCCTGTGGAAAATTGGAGCTCACTCAAAACACTGATGGTGATTGTGTTTAGTTTTCTTTGCAACTGTTCTGCTATAAATTGCTATTACTAAATAACTTTGAAGTTTTAATTTGCAGGTTGAGTAAAGTTGCAGAAAAGCTTCCTCTGTTTTAATTTTCAAATTAAATTCTCAGAGTTGGGATCATGGAGATCAACCGCGCCAGCCCTTATCTGATTCATAGAAATCATCTCTCTTGATGAGCCAATACCTCCCATGGGAATCAGTTAAGCAATGTGGTCTAAGCCCCATAGATTCCCAAGGGGGTGATATCTTGGATGACTGGCAAATATTTTAAATTGAAAAAAGTAGATTTCACATCCCAGCTCTCTAGGCACTTAAATCAGCAATCACATGAAATCCTGGAACTCCCTTGACACTAAATAAGGATCCTTAATATTTAGATAGCACTTGAGAGTTTGCAGAAGATGTTTACATCAATGCTCTCATCTGATTCTCACTGTAGACACAGGAAGGATTATATTCCTGCCTTGCAGATTAGAATACTAATAGGACTCAGAGATTTTATGGAATTTGTCCAAAGTCACAAACGAATAAAGCCTTCTGACTCCAGCCTACTTCTGCAGATGTACAAAAACACTAACTGAAATAACTGTAGTAGTTCGTTTTCATGCTGCTGATAAAGATATACACAAGACTGGGCAATTTACACAAGAAAGAGGTTTAATGGACTTATATTTTCATGTGGCTGGGAAGGCCTCACAATCATGGCGGAAGCTGAAAGGCACGCTCACATGGTGGCAGAGAGAAAATAAGAGCTTGTGTAGGAAAACTCTCCTATTTAAAACTATCAGATCTTATGAGTCTTATTCACTATCACAAGAACAGCACAGGAAAGACCTGCATCTATGATTCAGTTACCTCCTACTGGGTCCCCCCACAGCATGTGGGAATTCAAGATGAGACTTGGGTGAGGATACAGCCAAACCATGCTATTCGGCCCCTGGCCCCTCCCAAATCTCATGTCCTCACATTTCAAAACCAATCATGCCTTTCCAACAGTCCCCCAAAGTCTTAGCTCATTTCAGCATTAACTCAAATAACCACAGTCCAGAGTCTCATCTGAGAAAAGCCAACTTCCTTCTGCCTATGAGCCTATAAAATCAAAAGCAAGTTAGTTACTTTCTAGATACAATGTGGGTACAGGCACTGGGTAAATACAGCCATTCTAAATGGGAGAAGTTGTCCAAAACAAAGAGGCTACAGGCCCAATGCAAGTCCAAAATCCAGCGGGGCAGTTAAATGACAGTTTAAATTAAAGCTCCAAAATTATCTCCTTTGACTCCATGTCTCACATCCAGGTCATGCTGATGCAAGAGGTGGGTTCCCATGGTCTTGGGCAGTAACTTTTGATGAAAACTATTAAATTATATGGTACTAAAGAAATCTCCAAGAAAAGACACCATTAAGAATGTGCTAATACAGTTACAAGGATAGCATTGGCAGTTAATCTAATCAAATAATACACTGTTTCTCTCAGTGGTGTATGTAAGAATCTAAGTATTTGAAAATCTGTATATGCTGTGAATCCATTGTATCTTGTTTATTACTACACAATAATTATGTTATTCTAGGTCATTATTTTAGGAAAGTTTCTACAAGAAGTTTCTGCAGAATTCAAAGTATGGTACATATAACTAAGGCATACATGTTCCATTAATCAAAATCAAGGCATTGGATTCCTTTACAGAACAGATCCTTCCGGGTTAGAGAGGTAGGTTGGTGTAATGGTTAGGCACACATACCCCAATATCAGTCTGCCCTGCACTTAAAGCCTGCTTCTGCCACTTATTTGTTGTCTGATACTGAGCAAATTAATTAATCTTATTTTCATAACTTTTTCCATCTATAAAATAGTGATTAAAATTTCATCAATCCCTTGGGATACTGTGAAAATTCAGAGTTCATACCTTTAAGGTGTTTAAAACCATACCTGATACACAGGAAGCCCTATTTCCAAGTTATGATTATTTTCATCTGCAGAGCATTATATATTAGGTGTGCTGGTGTCTTAGGCAATCCTCAATATAACTCTAAGAGATAGGATTATTACAACACCTAAAAGAGGAAAAAGTTTCAGAGGAGGCCAGTAATTAGCCTCACATCATACAGCTAATAAATGGCACAGTCAAGCTTCAGCCTTATCCTTCAGGGTCTAATTTTTCTTGACACTTCCCTCTAGAGAGAGGGCAGTGGAGTTCAAGCCAAGATAGCTGTTGTGTTTTGTCCTTGCAAATACATCTCATATCTCAGACCTCAATTCTACAAACCTACCATTGTTCCTTTACAAGTTAATTTTTTTAATGAAGTCCATTAAAGAAATGGGTATCAGTTTGACCAAAGCATAAGACATGACAAAGTTATAAGGCATGTTACAATGGTACATGATCTTTGAGACTAGAAAACATTTATATAGAGAGTATCTCATTGAATTTCCACAGCAAATGGCCACTGTCTGCATTTTATAGTTGGAACAATGGGTTCAGTGATGTTAGATCATTCTGGTATTTCCAGGCCACATGGTGAAGGGATCATTCTGAATCTGAATGTACAGCTCTTTCCTCTGAACACTTTCATATCTGCTAATTTGATATGCTACTTGACTTATATGTTTTTTCTAGTTTGCCTTGGGAAAAGTAATGTGATACCACTAACCAGATGTGACCCTGCTAAGCCTTTCACCAAAATTTATCTTATTGTCCCTGCCACAGGATAGACCCCATCTAAACAGGATGCACACCCACCCGATCCACTAGAACTCCATACTGAAGGCTCTCCGCAGGGCATGGCTCATTCTTCCAGTGGCTTCTCCAGTGAGAATTTATGGAACATTTAGTGGAAAATAGTAAATTACAACTAAATACATATTATTGAAGGGATTTAAAAAAAGAAAAGAAACTTTCTTTTATGGATAGCTAAAAGTTGCATTTCTACAACTAAAGGAGTTACATATACAAATGGAAATGGAAAAAATCACCTTTACTAATTTTATTTTACTAGTAAAATATACTNCATTCTTCCAGTGGCTTCTCCAGTGAGAATTTATGGAACATTTAGTGGAAAATAGTAAATTACAACTAAATACATATTATTGAAGGGATTTAAAAAAAGAAAAAGAAACTTTCTTTTATGGATAGCTAAAAGTTGCATTTCTACAACTAAAGGAGTTACATATACAAATGGAAATGGAAAAAATCACCTTTACTAATTTTATTTTTACTAGTAAAATATACTTTACTAATAAGCATTTAAAGGTCATGTTTAATCCTCTCTCAAATCAAAAAAAAGAAGTGGTGTGAAGTGTATGAATATATAGTGCTTTTCAAGGTTCTTGCACAAAAACTTTTAGAAACATCAGTGTGAAATTAGGGTGTTTTAATATTTATCCAGTAAAAGAATTGTAAAGGGTAGCCATATTTTCCCTCCTGCTTACCATATCCCAGGAAAAGGACCAAAGGAACTTCTCTGAAATGTTACTTTACAAAATTTCAAAAGCACCATCTCCAAACTGCTGTTCAGCAGAAAGAAATCACCAGTTTCAGTTCACTTGGGACCTATAAATCCAGAAATCAAGAGAAAAAGCTTTACATCTCCTGACTTGAGTTGCATGATGCAATTGAACAATTTCATTGGAACATTTCAGAGTTGCAGTTCTAAGTAGAAAGTAAAAAATAAATAAGATGCCATGGTATTTATCACTCCTCCAAGAATTTTAGGCAATTCAGATTTTATACTCTTTGCAGAATGGATGTCCCCATTTAGGAGCCCATCCCAGCATCTCCTAAGAATAAAGTGCTTCCAGGACTAACCTCAAAGTGACTCACATAACCAGAACTTACAAAGCTTTACACCACAAGCACTTCAAATCAGTAGGTATCTTAAATCAATAATTATGCTGCTATCATTAGCTAGACAATGAAAGTGGAAATAATCAAATACTTTTAGGTCCATTTTCTTCCTTTCACAAACTGGAAAAAATTATGTTAGTATCTGTAGTGCTGACGATTGGAAGCCTTAGAAGTTTTCAATACGATTTAAATCAAGTGTATTTTATATGGGCCAAAATGAGAGCTGTGGGGGAAAGGGTTTTCTTGAACTGATTCAAGTTACTTATTTTAGTGTTTAATTAACGACCTGGTGACATGTTTTGAAAATAGCAATATTTCTAACTCCCTTAGCAATGTCAAATCCAGGACTTCCTCTTCTCTGCAGCCAAGGTTGAGTTTTAACTCCAGCTCCATGGATAATAAGGAGGAAAGTTTTCTGTTATGGTAGCTAAAAGATGTATTTCCACCCCAGTGACTAACTGTGTCATGAAACAAAGAAACAAAAGATAAGGAAGGTGGAATAGGAACAGAGCAGAGACTAAATAACTGGGCAAGCTTTCCCCAGCCACAATAAACAGCAGATTATTTGAAACCACTCTTGCAATTCTCCTTACATCCCTCATAATAAGAGCTCAGGAATAACTAGACTTAAAAGAAGAGGCCCTGCAGAGAGGCACCTCAGCAGAGGCATGAAAAAATAAAGAAAAGAGAAGGGAAATTTCTACTAATGAAAAAAATAATGATAATAATCTAACACATTCTCTTTTGTATTCTGTGAAAGAATTTTAATGTCATTTTCTCAAAAGCATGCCTAATCCATTTCCAACCTGAAAGAATATACTTTACATCAGAGAAATGCAAAGTACTTGTAAAATTACAAATGCCTCTCTGGGAATATCAGTTTCTTCTAGCTGGTTGCACACTTTTTTCCTCCTTCCATCTACCATGTTGGTTTAGTCAATGGTGCTACTATCAACTGGCAGAAGGAAATGTGTCACTGAAAATCTTTTCCTCACAATTATTTTTCTACTTGGAAGGCCTATACACTCACCACCTACTCTACCTTGCCTATTTTTTAAGCTAATTACAGCTTGAAAGATCTGTTTACAAAACAAGTGTCTGTATTCTCTATAATTCCCTTCCCCCTTCTCCTTTTCTTTCTACCTCTTCTCTAATTACTCCAGCAAAATCTCTCATCTTCTCTTGGTTATATTATTTATTTATTTTTTATTTTATTTTATTTTGAGACAGGGTCTTACTCTGTCACCCAGGCTGGAGTGCAGTAATGCAATCATGACTCACTGCAGCCTCGACTTCCTGGACTCAGGTGATCCTCCCACCTTAGCCTCCCAGGTAGCTGAGACTACAGGTACACACTACGATACCAGGTTAATTTTTGTATTATTTTGTAGCAACGGGTTTCTCCATGTTACTCAGACTGGTCTCAAACTCCTGGGCTCAAGCGATCCACCCCTCAGCCTCTTAAAGTGCTGGAATTACAAGTGTGAGCCACCGTACCCAGCCTCTCCTGGTTACATTTGTAAACGACAACAACTAAAAGTTCTTGTTGTTTTGGAACTCTAGAAGTATAAAAAACTATTACATGTGCAATTGTGTCAAATAAAAGGAAATCTTTTAAATTTGAAGTGAAATTAGATCAAATAAATATCTGTATTCAAAGCCTTGAAAATATTCACAAATCTAAAATCTTCTCCAACATTTCTGTCTACTTCCTTATTCTTCTCTCCTTCAAGCACAATCATTTCAGATTAAAATATAATAACATTTAGCTTTCTCATTTTGCCGATAATGTGATAGCATTCCTCTTTTTCTTGTATTTCATTGCAAATGGGGGTAGTCAGTTGAATCATGGCTTCAACAAACTATGGATTTTTCTTGAAATTTAACTACTAAAGAGTAGTACCAATGACATTTTTCCTATGGAGAAATATGTCAGTGTCACAGATAATTCAATTTCAAAATGATTTCCAAGAGAACTCATTCAAAAGATGTTAAACACTGACTACTGATGAATCTAACAGAGCGCACTATGCATTAAGAACTAACAAAAATTGGAGCCCCTAAATGGGCTTGCTCTCCCATTCATTGTCATCAACAGCTTCACTGAAAGGCAGGACCACAATGGTGGTGAATAACACAGGCTTTGAAGTCAGATGGCCCCCGTCCAAATTTTAGCTCTGCCACACACTAGCTGGGAAAACTTGAGCAAGTCACTGTTTTAGACCCTAAATGTCTTCATCTCTAAAATAGGGATAATTATAGTACCTGTGCCATACAGACGCTATGAGAATTTGATGAATTAATTCATGTAAGTTTACAGAACAATTCCCGTCAGATGGTAAGCCACCGATAAATGTTAGAGATCTTTGTTATTATTATTATTATTACATTAGACACCAGAATCTCTTCCCCTTTTGTATCCCCCTTACGGAAGTTCACATGGAGGTGGATACACAGGGAGCTCAAAAGAGACTTGCTGACACCCAGATGTGTGATGTATGTGATGTGTAAAAGCTATGTTAAGCTGAGGGGCAGGAAGGCCTGCAGAGCAGCTACTACTATCATCTGGAGTTAACGAGGGCTGAATTAACCCAGCTGCAGTGAGAAGGAAAATGAGTAAACAGGGCCAAGATATATGACAAACTCTAAAGATCCAAATGGGAATGGTACCCTCGGCCCAATACTCATGTAAACACTCCTGACATAGCAGCAGGTCAATCAGTAATAGGAAAACCAACATTGTTAGGTGACCAACGCTGCTATATTCCCAGAAGCCTACTTCCTACTTCCTAGAATCTCCAGCACTTAGTTGTCAAAAGAAGTTGGAGTATATGATCCCTAAGGTCTCATACCGTGCTTAAGTAATGCCTTTTTTGGCAAGGCAAATGCCAACATACCTGAAGTATCTTCCTTAACAAATATCAAGATGCTGGAGGCAGGATGGGGGTAGGCACTGGCAACCTCTGTAACATCTACTTCTTCACCAAAGAAAACAATCTGAGCAAGTAGGGGGAAATATAAAGGAAATAGTCATATGACTAAGAGCACATGTTCTAGAGTCATTCTTGTCTGAGTTCAAACCCCTATTTTTAAAAAATAGAAGGTAGAAATATATTTTGTTTTCTAAATTGTCTTTATATTTCAAATATCTGATAACTAAATTAATAACTAAAAAATGCAAATATAATCTAGAATGAGCAAAAAATAACACAAAGTAAGAAGAATAAACATACACCAGTGTGTCTGTTAAAATTCCTATGTTAGTTTCTAGTTGTATGCTTTCACTTGAGGGGATTGGACGTGGATAGAAAGAGGGATGTGGATAGAAAGAGGCCAGATTAGGGTGGGGCAGTGGGAAGAGAGGGTGGTATATAGGTAGCAATATATTCTTCCTGACCCTAACCCTAACCTCATGTGGCAGAAAGGTATGGAGGCAGCAGGCTGAAGCCTCAGGTATCGGGAACAGAAAGTGAGCAACAGACAAAATCCAGAATGCCTAGGTGGCTCCTGACTCATGTGTAAATTCCACACCAGTTGCCAAATACTGACTAGCAGAAAGGGAATAGTCATGTGGCTAAGAGCCCATGTTCTAGAGTCATACTCGTCTGAGTTCAAACCCCAGTTTTTCCATTTACCTCTCATATGACCTCGAGCAAGTTATTTATCCTCCCCATGTCTTCTCCTCAGACAAATAGAGATAACAATGACACCTTACTCATAAGGCCATCCATCATGAGGATTAAATAACACAAAACCGTCAACATTTTTAGAGCAATGCTTAGGACACAGGAAGTGCTAAGAGCCACTATTATCAGCGTCATCAATAATATTATAATTTGCCATGCTCTTTTATTCCCTGGACTGTCTCAGCAGCAACAAACTCTTTTTTTACCAGCTACATAATTCTGAAATTCCAGTCTTCCTTCTGCTCCATGGTTTGTGTGTTCTGTGCTTTTAATAGGTATACATCCATGTCTAGTAGCAGTAGTCAAACTGACTAGACAAACAAGGCAAATAGAGTGTCAAAATCAAAATAAAATATTGAGATAGTCTTCAAATTTAACATTTTATTTGGGAAGCAAGAATTGCAAATTAGGGCATGCACACAGACCAGGTGGTCTTCAGTATGTCTGAAGAACAAAGGAAAGGTTGAGGGTTTTACTAGAAGGAGAAATGTTACTTGTTGTTTTGAAAGAAAGCTCATTGACACTAGAGAAGCTCTTGGGAGCTGGCAAGTTCTGATTGGTGCGTGACAGCAGTAGGTAAAACTAGTTTAGAATTGCAGCAGGCCATGTCAGCAGTTACTAGTTAGAACTGGTCTTACAGGGTACAGCAGGCCATTTCAGCAGCTGGGGCTCGTGGCTAATTTAACTATTGGAGCAGATGCTGTGTGCCCTCAAGTACTTTTTACCTCTGGCCTCTCGACTCTGATTTGGTTGAGTATAACAAGAATGACCCAATTCATATTAATTTAATTACTTTATTAATTTACTTGCTGTATTATTTTAATTGCAAAACCACAGTTACTTTTGCACCAACCTAATAGAATAAACTTTCATAAGAAAAAGCCTCAAAAGGCCGAAGGGCCTCATCAGGAGTGTACCAGGGTTTTCTTTCAACCATGTTAGGTTAGAAGAGTCACTATCTGCTTGCATTATGCTCTTAGAACATCCCCCAGCACCAAGACTCTTCCTGTAGAAGTCCA
Organism: Rhinopithecus bieti; assembly: GCF_001698545.2. Classification (NCBI taxonomy): domain Eukaryota; kingdom Metazoa; phylum Chordata; class Mammalia; order Primates; family Cercopithecidae; genus Rhinopithecus; species Rhinopithecus bieti. The sequence goes on along the minus strand of NW_016814973.1, from coordinate 1,144,292 downwards.
TCAAATGTCCCCTGGAAGTAACAGTAAATGTATACTACTACTGTTTCCATTCATGGCCAATCATTTTGTAGATGGGCTAGGAAATGATTTCTTTAGAGATATATTGCTGAACTTTATGCTATCTTTGGTTCTCAAAGTTGGAAAAGCAGCACTAGGGCAATGGTGCTATATGCATGGGCAAAAATATAGTTGTATCACAGGTTTAGATCTGTCACAAAACTCACCACATGTGTAATCTTGCTTATTTAAAAAATTTTTAATGGGTACAAAAAATAGAATGAATAAGAACTAGTATTTGAGAGCACACCTGGGTAATTGTAGTCAATAATTAATTGTACATTTGAAATAAAAGGTGTAAGGGTATTGTTTGTAACACAAAGGATAAATGCTTGAGGTGACGGATACCCCATTTACCCTGATGCGATTATTATGTATTACATTCCTGTGTCAAAATATTTTATGTATTCCCTAAATATATACACCTAACATGTACTCATGAAAAATAAAAATTAAAAAATATTTCTCACATTTTGCTAAAATCACCAAGCCTGCGATATCTTACACCATTGTCATTATGTCCTCTTAGAAAGAAGAGAGGCAGAAAAGATAGTAGGGAAATTAGTTACAATGCCCTGGAAGAAGAGAGCGTACTGCAAGAGTATTTTAGAGGCAGGAAGAACTAGAAGGCACAAACTGGCCCAACCTACTCAGGATCATATATTGGGAAACAGAAGTGGGGAGGAAGCTGTTTTGTTTAAGGTCACTGGGGATAGATACAGAACTGAGATTTAAATTGCCTAACTCTTGTCTAACATTATTTTTACAGTGCTACATGGTGCTGTTTTATGGAAGGGAAAGATTACTAAAATTATATTTCATATAACATTTTAATTAAATGTACATCTTTTTCAAATGAAAGTAACTAAGAAGCAAGGAATGATGCTTATAAGCCCTCTTTATAATTTATATTGGCTTTTTGGGGACCTAAGACATTAACAAAATGGAGAGAAAAGACATCATTTTAGTGAAGTATGCTTTATATTTTCTATTATAAAAATAAAACATGCACATTGGAACAAAACTGGACAATACAACACTAGCAACAACATTCCCCAATATGCACATAAGTCTTAGAACCACCATTCAAACACAATCACCCTTAACAAGCTGGTATGTTTCCTTTCGTTTTATTTTCTGCTGTAATTTTATATATTTGTAGCTAGCCTGTACTTAATGCTAAATTTTATTTTGCTTAGCATTATAATATAAGCATTTTTTTATGTTTTAAAATACATAATCTGAGAAAGAACCAGAAAACAGAAAATAAAATTTATTTTAACTAAATTTAACTTAATTAAAACTGTCTGGGCACAGTGCTTATGCCTGTAATCCCAGCATTTTGAGAGGCCAAGACAAAAGGGTCACTTGGGCTTAGGAGTTCAAGACCACACTGAGCAATATAGCGAGACCCCATCTACCAAAAAATTTACAAAATTGGCTAGGCATGGTGGCACCGACCTATACTCCCTGCTACTTGGGAGGCTGAAGTAGAGGATTGTTTGAGCCCGGGTGTTCGAGGTTACAGTGAGCTATGGTTGCATCAGTACACTGTAGCCTGGGTGACAGAGAAAGGCCCTGTCTCTATAAATAAAAATTTAAAATAATTTAAAAATAAATAAATGAAAATCAATATTAGTTAAAACGTTAAAATTACAATCATTCAAAATGTTGCACCACGGGTACATGATCTTTCCCATCATCATTCAACATGTTTTCTACTGCCTTCATTTACTCTGTGCTGGCATCTAGTTTACCCTGTGTAAATTCCAGGTGTTGACGTTTATGCCTCAGAGTAGATGGAGTAGATGGAGTGAACAAAGCAGAGAGCAAGAATTAGAAAGACAGATCAACCCCATTACTCCTCCCTTGCTGAGGAGTGCTTTACTTCCAATTATGTGGTCAATTTTGGAATAAGTGCGATGTGGTGCTGAGAAGAATGTATATTGTGTTGATTTGGGGTGGAGAGTTCTATAGATGTCTATTAGGTCCGCTTGGTGCAGAGATGAGTTCAATTCCTGGATATCCTTGTTAACTTTCTGTCTCGTTGATCTGTCTAATGTTGACAGG